>NC_034410.1:80030332-80234663 GCF_002078875.1 Numida meleagris
GTGGCTCTGGGCAGCCTGGTCTAGTGGTTGGCGACCCTGCACTCAGCAGGGGGGTTGAGACTCGATGATCTTTGAGGTCCTTTTCAGCCCAAGCCGTTCTATGATTCTATGATTCTATGATTCTCTTCTCACATCTCTGAGCAGATCGCACGGGCAAATCCAGATTTCTTTGTGGATTTCTGTGAGCAGAGGCTGCTATCAACAGTTCACAGTTGTTCTCTGATTCTTCATTATTTTTTCCCTGAATGTAGTATTTCTTCTCCTAATATTTTTATTTCCATTGACAATTTCTGAACTAGAAGTTTAATCCTTCTTTTGGGAACAGTGAGAAGAATGAATGAACCCAAGCCTCTTGACCGTCCTTGTAGTGTTCTCAGTAGGGCAATATTTTGTTGTACTGATCCACACTTCTACATTCTTTCAGGAAACAGCTGTTTTCAAATTTGTGCTCAAAATTCATACTCACACAGGAAGCTAGCCTCATTTCTCTGGTGTTTGCTGGCCCATGTAATTTGAAACAGATTCAGGCTCATACAAGCGCATGAGTTAGGTGTCTAGCAGTGTGTAGTTGTCCTTCTGCATGGCAATCTCAGGAGAATGTTATTATCTGACTATCTACATTTTTTTTTGTACTTATATTCTCTACTCTCAGCAGAAAGTGACAGCATTTTATTACGGTATCTTCACCAGGTTTAGGAGCTCTATTCACAGCTGTAAGTATTTTATGGGTACACAGCATTTCCTGGTTAATGCACACAATAAGTGTTTGGGACTAAGGTGCATTAGCTAAGCATCTACATTCTCATCACTGCTGTTGCAAACATCTGACAAGACTGCTAGACAGTTACAGATTTCATTGCTCCTTCTCATTTGCTGAGCCTAATCTTGCTGTTTCCTTTTCTTCCTCAGATTTTCTTTTAACGAATTTTCATCTTAATGATTTTCTATTCAGCCCCTGCGTAGCACTGGTAATACTAACTACTAATACTACTAATACAAACTAGTAGTAGTAAGTCACAGAACATCCCAAGTTGGAAGGGACCCACAGGGATCACTGAGTCCAACTCCCAACTCCACACAGCACCATCCAAATCAAAACCCTTTATCTGAGAGCCAGCGCTCCTGGAGCTCCAGCAGCTCAGGGCCATGCTTTTATATTTCTCATCTTACAGGGCTTTTGTTTAGTTTTTTTCTTGCAGGTTAATACAATTTTTTTTGACTGTAGGCAATATTTAACACACCTAATTTTAGCCATCTGAGGTCAAATACCATTTGGATGGGTGTAGAAGACACCCTCCTGAACTGAATTAATCCTTCCTTGAGATAGTTTTCCAAGTGAGCTGGTGTGAATCAACTTAGGGAGCCTGTGTTACTAGTTTTGACCAAAAAATTGATGTGCTTTGTGGATGGGAGGAGGAATGCTGGAGATGATTATCACCTTACATGATCAAAAAGATTTTGTTGTACTGATGTAGAAATGGGGTTCCAGGAAACTGCAAACAGCTACATAACTAGCTATGATCACTTGAAAGGGAACAACATAGAAGAGCTTTTATATGAAATCACCAAGAAGACAGCTTTCAGTTTAATCTGATGATATATTTTCCCCTTTTTTCTTTTGTCTAGGGATCTGCCCTTTTTAAAAGATTTATCAGAAATAATGAGCAAATGTCTTGCTTAATGTATACTCATTTATATAGGTTCAGGAGAGTGTAGGGCAGTCATTTCTCTGAATATAAAAGTGGATAACAAAATGAGAGCAACACAGGAAGAATTAAATCAACAGACTGAAAAGTTTTTGGATGCCATTTTGTTTACACCAAAGAGCAAACTGAATTAAAAGAACCTCTACAAACAAGCATTTTAAGTTTTTCAATAGACTTTATTTAAAATTAAGGATTAATTCAGTGAGCTGAATTAGAAAGACTCCTTTGCAAGTAGATGTCATTCACTTCTTAAAATTGGATTTATTTGCAGGTGATGGCTAATTAAAAGTAAAGAATGGCTTTTTGCACTGCAGGCCAAAAAAAAAAAAAATCCTCTAATCCATATTCAAAACTAAATTACTTATGACAACAGTGCACAGAGTTAAACCACTACGTGATACTGCTGCAGTATGCCCTGCCCTATAGAGAACTGAGTTCAAGATCAAACAGGAATTTTGCTTTGTAGATTGATGAAGGCTGGGAGACTGTTGAAATCTAATGAAAACATTTTCCTCTGGGAGTTTTCTGTTCATGTGCAGATATCTAAGACCCACTGTGAGTTAATTCAGAGTGGCATGAAGCAGTAACTTCATGTACAGAGAGACTTTCTGCTTCTTGGTGAGCAATGGTGGCAAAGCATAGTAAAGGAGGTATCACGTCACATTATGGTATGTAACAAAAGCTTTTGTAAGAAAAAGCATAATTGCATATAGTATTTAGATGGCAAATAAATCCCCATTTAGCACAATAATACACATTTGTCATTCTTATGAGATGTGGCAATTACCTACAGTAGTTATAGAATCATAAATTATCCTGAGTTGGAAGGGATCCACAAGGATAATCAAGTCCAGCTATTGGCTCCACACAGGACCACCCAACATTTAAACCCTATGTCTGAGAGCATTGTCCAAATGCTTCCTGAACTCTGGCAGGCTTGGTACTGTGACCTCTTGCTTGGGGAGCCTGTTTTAGTGCTCAGCCACCCTCTGGTGAAGAACCTCTTTGTAATAGCCAATCCAACCCTCTCCTGACACAGCTCCATGCCATTCCTTTGGGTCCCGTCACTGTCACCAAAGAGAAGACATCAGTGCCCGGCCCTCTACTCCCCTTTTGTGAAAGCTCTAGGCTGTAATGAGGTCTCCCCTCAGTCTCTTCTCTGAGGCAAACAGACCAAGTAACTTCAGCTGCTCCCTGCATGTCTTTTCCTCTGGACCTTTCGCCATCTTTGTAGCTCTCCTTCCGATGCTCTTTGATAGTTTTATGCCCTTATATTGTGGTACCCAAAACTGCACCCAGTGCTTGAGGTGAGGCTGCACAGCACAGAGAAGAGCAGGACAGTCCCTTCCCTCTCCTGGCTCTCAGTGCTGAGCCTGACGCATCCCAGGGTAGAGTTGGACCTTTTGGCTGCCAGAGCATGTTGCTGAGTCATATTCAACTTGCTGTCAACTACAGCCCCAAATCTCTTTTCTATCAGGCTGCTTTCCAGCCTGTGGTACCGAGTCTGTACATATATCAAGTACTACCCCATCCCTGGTGCAGAATCCAGCATTTGCTCATGTTAATCTTCATGCAATTGGTGATTGCCCAGCCCTCCAATTTGTCAAGATCTCACTGCAAGGCCTCTCTACCCTCAATGGAGTCAACAGCTCCTCCCAATTTAGCGTTGTCCACAAATGTACTTAGTATAGTTTCCAGTGGAGGCGTGAAGTGGAACCCTGTGGAACCTCACTAGTGACTGGCCACCACCCTAATGTAACCCCATTTACTATAACACACACAGGACTTTCCCCTCATGAACCTGTGTTTGCTGTTACCAATGACTGCAATGTCTTTCAGGTATTTCTCAATAACTAGAAATGAGCCTTAACTTTTACAGCATACTCTTACTTCTGAAGCAGCTGAATTGAGAGTTGATGTGGTAGATCCCAGTTTAGCTCTTTAAATAAAAGTTAAATTTTAAAGCCTGAGGCTACTGAGCGCAGCAGCTAAGCAGGAGGCAGGATTCTAAGATGGACTCTTGGGTTTTGACTGGTTATGCTGTAAAAGATTTCTGGCTGCTAGTGAAAAATGTTTATAAAAAATAGAAAGGCATCATTTTTGTATGTCTTCTGTGTATTTCTCTGTTTCATTTCCATAACACTCACAAGAAACATGTCCTGATAGCAACATTATGTAGTAGGGGTAATTCATTCATTCTGTGTTGTATGGAAGAATTGAATTCTCTTTCAAGATGAAATTTCAAACTTTTGGTTTATGTGCTATTTTTTTTACCTCCCAAATTGCTATGAAGCAATTTAAAAGTGGCTTTAAAAACAACTTGGGCTTTGGCAATGTTCTTGGAAAATACTCTGTTAGAGTTCAAGAGCCCAACCTTCAGTTTCCAGTTCTGTTGCTGGTTTGTTGGACAAACCTGATCCAATGCATTTAATCTCTTTCTGTGCCCTGCTTCCACAACTGTGAAATGAAAATGATAACTCTCTACCTCATCTGAAGTATGTTTATTAAGATTAGTATCTCCTATTATTTGATTAGATATAGCTTTGGCCTGTAAAAATACTACTTCAGGTGTAAGCTGATGGCTTGTCTTGTATTTCAAGACCCTATTGGACCGGACAGAAAGAGTGGTCAAATGTTTTCTAAGAACATAAAACAGAAAACAACAACCCTCAGGTAGGATGACTTTTTTACAATTTATTCTTTTTCAATTTATAAAAGACTTCATTGTGGTTTAATGGGGCAGATAGCTAAGTATAGAATCATGGAATCATAGCATGGCTTGGCTTGGAAGTGACCCCAAAGATCATCTAGTTCCAGCCCCCCTGCCACAGGCAGGACCACCAACCTCCAGATCTGGTACTAGACCAGGTTGCCCAGGGTCTCATCCAACCTGGTCTTGAACATCTGCAGGGATGGAGCATCCACAGCTTCTCTGGGCAGCCTGTTCCAGCACCTCACCACTCTCTCTGTAAAAAAAACTTTCCCCTGATATCCAATCTAAACCTTCTCTCCTTGAGCTTAAAACCATTCCCTCTTGTCCTATCACTGTCTGCCCTTGTAAAAAAGTTGAGTCCCCTCCAGTTTATAATCCTCTTTTAAATACTGGAAGGCTGCAGTGAGGTGTCCTCGCAGCCTTATCTTCTTCAGGCTGAACAAGCCCAGCTCCCTCAGCCTGTCTTTGTAGGGGAGGTGCTCCAGCCCTCTGATCATCTTCATGGTCCTCTTCTGGACCCTCTCCAACAGCTCCACATATTTCTTGTATTGGGGGCCCCAAAGGCCCCAGACCTGGACACAATACTCCAGATGAGGCCTCACAAAGGCAGAGTAGAGAGGGACAATCACCTCCCTGTCCCTGTTGGCCACCCCTCTTCTGATGGAGCCCAGGATACCATTAGCAAAGAAGTACCACACAGTACTTCTTTGCTTTCCCCCTCTCACCCCTAGTAGGATGGGGTAGAAAATGAAAAGCAAAGTTGAACCCGTGAGCTGTGATAAAAACTCTTTACTAAGACAGGAAAGGAGGGTAAAAAAATAACAGTAATGATAATTTTATATATATATATATATGTATACAATGCAAGTGATGCACAAGCAATTGCTCACTTCCCACCAATTGATGCCCAGCCAGTCTCCAAGCAGCAGCTTCCCACCTGGCCAACTCTCCACTGTTTTTCATGTTTCTTTTTTTCTCATGATGTCATACGGTATGCGTTATTCCTTTGGCCAGTTTAGGTTAGCTGTCCTGGTTCAGTCCCTTCCCAGCTCTTTGTGCCCTCCAGCCCCCTCACTGGCAGGATAGTACAAGAAGCTGTGAAACTGAAATGTCCTTGGCTCTGTACAGCCACTGCTCAGCATCAACTAAACCATTGGTGTGTTATCAACATAGTTTTTCTCCTAAAGCCCCCTAAAGAACGTAGCATCATATCACGAAGGAAAAATCAACTCTGTCCCAGCTGGCCCCAGGACAGTCTTGTAAAGTTTGATTCCCAAAACCATTCTGTGACTGGCTGTCTGGAAGACAAAAAAAAAAAAAAAAAAAGGGAAATGAGAGATCAACTAAACAAGAGTGCTAAACTAAGTAGTTATGAAGTAATTAGATTTACCTTTTTTTACTTCATCTGTCAAAACTTCCTCACCCAGGTTTATGGTGTTGTCAGTGATTAGGTAGATAGTTAATTAACCGTAAGAATGTTCTGAAGTTGTTGAAGGAGTTAATGTTCACAAATTTAGTCTATATGGTGTACATTTTCAGAAATCTGTTTGCTGAAATAGTTATGCATCTCCCTTTGTTGCCAAGTTGAGTTACCTGAGAAAGAAAAAAATGTAGTTTTGTGTAATAGACCAGATTACACTCAGTCATGCACTCAGTAGCATAAATCAGTGTAAATCTATGAAATTAAAATCACGTTTAATCTCTCTTCTTAGTCCATGGATGACACAATAATAATAGAAGGGGAGAAGAATTCAGACTATAGTTTTTATTGATTAGCTTATTTCAAAGTGGCTTAGTACTTCTGAAAGGGCAAAAAAAAATATTCATCCCCTGAAGTAGTACAAACACAAAATAGAATCTTTTGAAAATGACGTTTTTGAAATAATCCTGTTGACTTCTACGTTAATGGAATAAAACAGAAGTTATGATTATGATGTATTTATGTAATTCAGAAGTCAGCTTTTTCCAGAGTTTCTAGATAGAAGAAATACAATTAAGTCATGATGGAAGGTCTTAGTTCCCAGTTAGAGACACTCAATTTTCTGAAAGTTAATGGTTTTATCTTGAAAGACTGTGTTTCGTGTATTTACAGTGCAAATAGCGGTTTGGAAATAAGAACCAAACTTCAACTGAAACAAACCTCTGAAAAATACAAAAAACAATACATTTGAGACATCTAAGCTTCCTTACTCCTCTCAGAAGAGGGCTAATTTGTGAAAATACGTGTGTTGATTCAAATTTGTCACTGGTTGTCATGGAATTGCTTCTCATCTCCAGAGACTGCATATATTCTTAGCTACTTATCATTCTACTTGAGGTCCCAAAAGAGAGCAAATAGTCCTTGCATAAATAAATCTTTCATCTTTGTCCTGCCTTATTCATCAGTGTGGTTATATAGCACTTCAACCAGATATAGGAAATGCGAGCAGTCTGTGTCCTTGGCACTATGGAAGTAAAAAAAATGTATATATATACACATTTCCTCATTATGGAGGGAAAAAAGGGGGGGGGGGGGGAAGGGATAATAAGTAACCTGAGAGACTTGGATTGCATTTTAGGTTGAATAAATTATCGCCTTGCAAATACACATGTAACCTGGAATAAAACAGTTGAGTATCTGTCATCTGTTTTTGCAAATTTCTTATCTACTTAAAGTAACCAGACTTTTACTCATGATCTAGAACTTTGCTGTTGACAAGATCTTAAGAATTCTTTCACTGTAGGATTTTCCTCTCACTGGCTTTGCCTGAGTTCCCCAGCAATGTTGTGTGAGAAAGTCAGGGACCTGGTTAAGATACTGCAGAAATATTTGGTATGGGGGTAAGTCTTTATCCTTAATATGAACAAAGCATTTTGGAGAGTTACAGCAGACAGTCTGGTCTAATAGTGAGAATCTGCTATGGCAAATACAAATACTTGTACACTGACAGTGTGTTTGTTTTACCTGAAATTTTTAGACACAAACCTCAGTCATGCTAGGTCCGATGAATATTACTACTGAAATCAGTAAGACTAGCAAAATGCATCAAGTAAAGCATGGAATTAAGTATCATTCTATAGTAGTGACAAAATGGCTGATCAGAATGTGCAATAAGATATTCTTTCTATGTATTCATAGTCAATTTTTTTTTTATACTCTTCTGTGACCTGCAAGAAAGGAGAGTTAACACATGCAAACACTAGTTACTTAGTTCCTCTTGGTGAGACTCTGCATGTCCTGTTGTAACTTGGTTCTCTTAAGGTACAACCACATTGTCGCTAGGCTCTAGTGAACTCTAACAGGCTTGGTACTGTGACCACTGCCCTGGGGAGCCTGTTTCAGTGCCTGATCACCCTCTCGTGAAGAACTTTTTCCTGATATCCACCCTTACCCTCCCCTGACACAGCTCCATGCCATTCTTTTGGGTCCTGTTGGTGTCACCAGAGAACAGAGCTCAGCGCTACTCTTCCTCTCCCCTGTGAGGAGCTGCAGGCTGCCATGAAGTTTCCCCTCAGTCTCTTCCTCTCTGGGCTGAACACAGAGTTCACCAGTTTCTCTGAAAAAGAAATCTCATTATAACAGTACCTATGTCTATTGTGTTTTATCATTATCAGTTTAGTAATTCAAATGCTTATAAGACATTCATGTTAAAAGAAACCAATCAAAGGAGAAAACAAATGATTATTTGTAACTCCAAGAACTGCATGACCTTGAAAATAAAAGATCACAAAGGATCTGAAAATATGGTGCAACATAGAAATGATTTAAAATACTCTTAAAAGAAACAGCTGTAGCAAGATGAGAAGAAAACAGATAATTGACACCAGATGTCCCTCTCAGACAGTGATGAAAGAGTAATTACAGAGGGAAAGATAGCATCCTGCAGGGAGCAGATGAGCTTTACCAGCAGCTCTACAAGGATGCATAGAGACAAACATGACAAGTTTCACCACCTCCTATGACATAAAAAGGGACATGAAGAAATAATCTTACCTTATGCTATAGAGAGAGTCATGAAGACTTTAAGAGGAAAAATACCTGGGACAGATGGCATCACTAGTGATATCATAAAAGTTGGAGGGAACCCGGTAATCCAACCAGAAAAGCTAATTAACTTGAACTACAGTGAAAAAAGTGTCAACGGACTGGAATTATACTATAATTACTGTTCTGCACTGTAGAAATCCCAAGGGTCCTAAAAGACATACAGCCTTCTTTTAGACTTCCAGCCATTTCTTGTGTTGTTGAGCACATTAGCAGAGCATTTAACTATTGTAGTAGCTACAATTTAACTACCCCAAAATAGATAAAAATATTTCATAGAATGTGTTACTAGTTGACGTAGTAAACTACTAAAAGCACATCTCCATCTATTTGCCTAGGTTATTAACTAGCAATATATAAAAAATAAATCCCCCCCCCAACAAAAAAATAACACAGCACTCCTTGCGCACTCCCTAGGGAGAGGATGAGAGTGATCATAAACTACATGTGACAGATGTTATGACTAACATCTGAGTCAGAGTGCTTAAATCTCTACTGGGAAGCAATTACATTACAGCGATAAGGGTGTCTCAAGAATCTGCGCAGAGGAGAAAATTATAAGCAAAAAGTAACCTTTGAATATATCTACACCTCCTTTCTGAATAAATGTTAATACTGATATGTAAGTTTTCAATCCATAATTGACAAACACATCTAATATTTTCTTCAGTATTTTTTAAAGTGACGCTAGACACTGATCAGATTTGTTCAGAACTTAAGATACTGAATTACTAGTCAATTATATCGATATCTAATAAACTAATCTGTATTTAGGAATTGCTGAACAATATTATTCTCTTTGATTATATGTCTGCATCTTGTATTATGCTGAAGAAACTAGCTTTCAGATGACCTTTTAAGTTTATTTTGCTTTTGCTTTGTTTTCTAATTTGATTCTCATTTGTTAATGCTGTATTAATCCAACAAACAAAAAAAAATAACAGAATTAATTTTGAAGATTTTCATGACAGTGGAGCATTGTGGGAGTTTTCTTGGGAATGTTTTAATTAATCTTATTTTTTTTTATTTAGCTAATATGGGCTTCAGCACAGAAAGGTGAAACAATGTTAGAGCTTTTTGCTTCAGTATCAAAATAATTCCTGAGGAACTCTAATTAGATTTCTCTTTGTTTACGTTATTTTCTAAGGTAGTCTTTGGTGAGAATATTCATTCATAGAACAATGAGTGGAGAATTTAAATAAAACTTCTGGTTAACTTTCTATCAGGTTAGAAACTCTCCTCAAGGAGCAGTGGAAACATTACTATGTGACTTGAAGAAATGTTTCAATTTTAATAATACTGCATTGAGGATTTCATATAGAAGTGTTGGATGTGGAAATAAATCTTCATGAGTTGAAGAGAGTCTTATCAGTATAGATAGTATCTTTGTTGATAGATCAAGACAGAATGAAAATTATATTTATTCAGTGAGCTATGGACCAAAGCCATGTTGAATTGCATTGGTTTTTGCTATCTATACTTTTTAAAAGCATTGGTAAAATAATTTGGATGTTAGTCTAATATTTATGCTTTCTTGAATACTTGTATCAGTATGGACAAAAACACATTTGTGCACTCAAGAAGAGGTTTACAATATGGGTGTATTTATGGCTTTCAGCAGTGGAATTTTCAGAGGGAAGATTAAAAACCTTCAAAAAATGTTTGCAATGACGGCATGAATGTTTCAGATAGGGGGCTCATGCTCTTCAAATTGCTCTAGACATGGATTTTAAATAAGCAGGTTTCCACTCTTGAATAGCGCCATTGAGTGTACTCCATCAAGACAACTGGCAGTCCAAACAAAGAACATTATCAAACACGTGTGAGATGGTAATTATGCAACTGTCATTAGTCAAATCAGCAGCTGTTAGAAGAAAACTAAGTGACAGATGGAAACATTCTTTTCCTTCCTCCTCTTCCATTTCCCTCCCTATCTCTGCCTATATGAGACCCTTTTTTAAAATTGGAACTGCCTGAGAAAGTAGGGTATTAAAAATAAAGATGAATCACTTTCTTGTAACTTGTGCTCAGCTTTGAAAATATGTTCCAAATAGGTAAGTAATGAACAACATTGCCCTCTGATGGGCTCTGTTCTGTTCTGTCAGGATTAAATATGCACAAAATAATTTCATTTCTGGTTTTGTGAGGAGAAAGACAAAACTACTTGAAGAAGTAGATCTGAGCTGCATCTTTCAAAACAGATTTACTTGATTTTATGGAATGTGTTGAAGCCTGCCTGAAGTAAAAGCTCCTCTTAAGTGACTGCCTAGATGGGTTCCAGTGTCTGTTTCTTCTTAAGCATGCAAATTCTGCCTTTGTGAAGCCATAAGATTTCAATGAGACCAATTAAGTTTAAGAAAACATGTAAATGGTATGCCAGACCTGGGCCTCATAATAACATTAGCTTTCTCTTAGTTATGATGGTGGTTGGGTGAAATCATGAGAGCTGACCAAATCAATGCCAGAAAATCATAAAAACAAATTAAAGCAAACCTTTTCAAAATTTGTTGTCTCTAGAAGGTCTGAAACAGATATACCAAAATAGGTAACAATTGCTGCTGGTATACTATTGACCAATCAAAACTATGAAATATCAGATTTACAAGAATCCAAAGGAAAATAATGAAATTCAGAACAGTTCAGAAACTTGATGATATATGCTCCCTTATCCAAAATCTGCACATGGGTTTTGGAAATTGGGCTATACCGAAACTAAAAGCTCAAACTGTTAATAATCAGCATTGAATCCCAGTATTCAAACTTGAGGTTTCCCCTATTATAAAAATCATTAACAACAGTGGCTGTCAGTATGAAATAGATTTCTGGGTTTCCTTCTTTATTCCACATCTCTGTAACCACTTATAAACCAGGGACATAAAACTGAGATATATTAATGTGCTTTTCTATTATTCACAGGGTCGTAAAACTACAATCACAGAGGGAAGTAAATGATGCTCAGCAGAAATACTAAATAGCTAAGTAAATAAGACTTAGATGAAAATGATACCACCGGAACAGTTTACTTTTTGATTCAAAGGATACTGATAATTGGTTTACATGCAGCACATTGAATCAGAATACAGTGATCAAGCTAACTTTCCTTTGAAGTCATCCTTGCCATTTCCAGCATTACTAAATCTGATTCAGTGAATGAAGTTGGCAGTGAATTCCAGCCTCACTGAAGTTCATGGCAAAATCTCATTTGGTTTTCATACGTAAATATTTCTTCATGCCATGTTCTCATGTCTTGAGAATAGTCAGCATTAATGAGGTCCAAAGCAAATCCTATTCCTATGCCTCTGCCACCACCACTATCTTTTTTCCCCTTCTTTTTAATATCCAACACAGCTTGCAATCTAAAACTTAACAAGCCAAAAACTCTGGAAATAAATATATATATACATTGTTTGTGTCATACATGCATGGAAAAATTATGAGCTACACAGAGAAGAGGTGAATCACATGAGAAAGGTAAAATAGATTCAATTTGCCATGCTGGTGATCTATGGAAATGTTTAAACATAGAGCTATTTTCAAGGGTCTCATCATGGATTTTCATTTTGGTTTATCAATTTTATTATATATATATCCTTATTCTCAAAAGTTAGATTTCCATGATAGTAATTCTTTGCAGAAAAACGCATCATAAAATCTCTACACAGCCTAGTTCTTTATCTATCTCCTGTGGGTAGATGTATTCACAAAAGCACAAATACAATGACTGAATGTTGAAGAGGAAACCTAAATTTTGACTGTTTCTGGTCTGTAGCATGATTGAAGTAATAACTATATATTTACATTTGCCTTCCCCACTGAGAAAAATATGCGTGCGTGTACAGGCTGGAATACTAGTAACAGTAACACAAAATGGAAATTTTCTTATTCTTTTTTTCCATCTTAACAAGTTTTGTGAAAGAGTAACATGAATGTTTATTTATTCTTAGTTTAAATGTCCACAGCATGAAATATTTTCATACTGTAATATCTGCTTTCTAAAGAATCTTGTATGTTGCTGGTGTTTGGAAGTTCTATCTTTTTTAGGATCAGAAATCATCTAATGGACTTAATGAGCAGACTTTTTAGGTATACAAATGTAGTGATGAATCAAAAATTTTAAATAGTCTTAATAGACTACTTTTTGAGAAAAAAGTCAGTAAATTACTCAATTTGTGTAATATATTCCTTTTTAAATGATAACAACAGCCTCATAGTTTTATTGATATATAAAAATGCTTGTAGCAAAGGAAATATCTTTTGTAAGATAAGTCCTAATATTAGATCAGCTACTGTTTCAGGAAAGATAGCTGATCTCTGTTTTACTGCATCATGCAGTTTAATTTATGTTCATAAACTAATGAAAGAGGAGTAGACACGTTGCCTGAATATTTGGCTGATTTGATTCATGGATGTCAAGAGGTGATTTTATTGATCTTGTTTATAATTTCAACCTCAAAGAACTGCTCAAGTCTGCTTAAGATCTCAGTGTGTTAGGATAGAAACTAGAAGGGACAAAGCAATCTATCTGGTACCTTCATTTACCTACACAAATTTTCAAGTAGTCAGAGAATTACTTCAGGAAATACAAATTATTTTGATTTGTATTATTTCTGTTAGTTTATTAATTATCTGGAACTTTAGCATGGTTTTATTATTAGTTTATTGCCAAACATTTTTTTTTTACATAGAGAAGTATAAAATGTCAGTAAGCATCTCAGTGAATATGTAGCTGTCTTGTCAGTGAATCAGCTCAGTAATTCATTTCTCTGTAATAAGATTATATTTCAAGCTTTTAAAAGCTCTGGTTTCAATTTATTTGGAAGTCAAGTCAGATATCTTATACAGCAAGAGCTCTTTATTTTAGATTTATATTTAGTTCCTTTGATAACTGAGGTGTAGGATGCCTAGTAAACCTAAAACATGAGGAGTGATTTAGGTCATGGTTTCATTGCAAAAAATACTCTTTGAATCATCTTTGACAGTTTTATAAGCTGTCTTCTATCAAAGCCATCAATGAAACACAGCTCATTAACTGAAAGAACATCTAATTGCCCTTCCTGTACAAGCCTCAAAGTTAGTGTTCAGATTTTTCCATCTTGCAATGGCATGGAAGTGCTTGTCTTTCTAACAAGTGATGCACCAAAAGTAAATGATTCATACATTTCTGTAGTGGAGGCTAGGAAGACAGCAAGAGCAGGTCCACACTCTTTAAATGTCTAAGGAAGATATTCCAGAGACTTTAAAATGACTGCTCTCTCTTCAGTCCCGTTAAACTTATCAATTACAAAAAAAAAAAAAAAATGAAGTAGCATTTCCTTATTTTGTTTGATCATGCCTAACCTATGCATATTGACACTTCATATTAGTGTAGAATTTGAGTTACTGCCACTTCCAAGGAACCTTGAAAACTTTGCTTATCAAGAACCACTTTGAACTACACGTATTTTTGGTCTTACAGTAGAGCTGTAAGTGAAAGCAACTTAGTCTTGATTTTATGCAAGACATGCAGATCTTCAAAATGTATGCTAACTTTAAAAAAATTTAAATGAGTACATAAGTTAAAAGTTGATTCTACTTAGAAAATGAAATAGCCAGATGTCTCAGTAGTGAATGTGGACTGTGTTCTTTCTTAAGAAAAGGTTAAGAATAAGAAGAAATGTACTATATTATTTATCATTATATTATGTTGTGCTATAAATATTATATAAATGGGCTTCAAAAATTGAGTAGAAGATACTCTTCATTTAATAAGGGAATGTAGTATAAACTCAGAGGAATGGTTGGTATGCAACTCTCACTTTATAAATTGAACAGAAAGGCTTTTTCCTATGAGTAAAAGTGGATAGTATAGAAATTGTGACAGTAGTAATTCCTGAATTTCTGTATTCATAGAATACTTGAGCTTTACAAATCCAGTGCTACTTTGAACATACAACCTATGTTAGCTTTCAATAACTAAAAATTCAGTCATTTTGTCCAAACCTATCATTTACCTATCATTGTCAGTGTGTATAAACTGAAAAACTGAAAATATTTATTAGAATTGAAAAATATAGTGAAAATCTACCGTTTATTTATAATGAAGGAGTCAAACGGATTATGCTGCATTTTTTACTTTTTTTCATCTTGTATTAGAGAAGGAGGTAACAGACAGGATTTTTGCCTTCAGCAAAACTGTATGCAGCAAATCCCACAACTCTTTTCACATCTCTGGGCAATATAATTGAAATGAAGCTTTATACATATAAACATAGTACAGATGTTAACATTTTCAGTAGAAGTGAAAAGGATTCAAGTCTGATTAAAAGTCCCCTAAGTGTTACTGAGTAAATGTGAGAAAAGATAAAATAATTATTTAATGCTAAAGTAAGTGAAATAAAACAGAATGCTAAGATTATTGGGGGAAAAAGAAAAAAACAATAAAAAACAACCAAAAACAAAAAAGCAAATTATTTTATTAAAATTATTCTTTTCTATCGATGTCTTCCAATAGGAAAGTAATTCATACTGCTCATACTTCAATAAAATGACTAGCTGGCAGAAAACAAACCTACTGCTTCACCAGAGAATTAAGGAAAGAATATCTTGGGTCCAGCTCATATACTTTCAGTCCAAGGGTATGAACATGAAGGTGGCTTGTGTCTCTGATCATTGTACTATGCACTATGAAAACATTCTGAAGAAAATCAAAAGCAGTAGCTCTTTGCAGGATGCTTTGCTTGAAGTCTGATAACTTCATCTCTGTTATGGTGTACTCACCAAATCTATAAAAACAAGAATTTCATGGAAGACATTCCTTTGTCCCATATGTGCCTGAAAATCTATTCAGTATTAGTTGCAGAGAGAAGTGAGATGAGCAGTTCTGCGCAAGCAGTGAATGCTGGCTTGACCTTGTCATGAGGTTTTACTTCAAGCTGAAAAACAGCTTGCAGCTGAGGAATGGTTTTTCATGAAATACCCCCATATTTTATGATGATCATCCAAACTAAACAAGCAAACAAACAAATAACAGAACAACAACAACAACAAAAACACAACATAACATTGATAAAAAAATAAAGGGCTAGTATCATTCTGAATGTTGATTTTTCTCTCACTTTCTGATGCTCACTTCCAAGGTTCTGTATATCAATCAGCATCCAATTTGCTCTATTATTCTAGCTTACCCCAGCATCTTAATGCATTTAATGCATACCACGGAGATCTACAGCTTTAAGAGATTTGATGGAAGAAACAGATGCTTTTGAGTGACAATGCATTTTATGTCATCATAAGAAACATTAAAAACAGAGTTTTTCTCTTAATTGAATGACTAGATATGTATAATTCAGGGACATATTCCATAGAATATACACACATCAAATACCCCCTGAATTTGAACTTATTGGTGGAAAGGCAGAATAGATCTACAAATCTGTAGGAGAATGTCCTTGAGTTTTATGGTTTAGGTACTTCACAATTGTTTGGCACATCGCATTCATAATAACTAAAGACAACATAATCAAGCAGGAACGTGCTGTTCTACATTCACTTAGAAACGTGCTTTACAGAGTTGCCTTAGAGAAAAACATGAGATAAAAGTATTGATCACCTGACAAATAAATTCTCCTTTGATGCTGTAATGATCATATTGCAGCTTTCAGCTTGATTTTATAGACTTTTGGAATATCTGCAGGTGAACTTACCACAACTAATTCAAAGTGAAGGTGATAGTGCATGTATACACTGAAATGTATTCAGATTAAAAATACATCTGAGATACCAGGATCTGGGCATGCTGCATAAGTACAAGAAAGACTAACTCCAAGGAATACTGAATTCCTTGTACCTTATTCCCTCAATCAATGTGAAACAGTGTTGCAACAGCCATTGTGCCAATATCCTGCAAGTCCCTGAAGCAATACTGTACTTATGAAAGGTTGTATACTATCTGATTTTGGTTTTGATTGCATAAAATTACTGAGAAAATCATGAGCAGACATTGCCCAAAGGTTGTTAGAGTAACTTTAAGAAAAGAAGACACAATGTATTTCATTTACTTGAAAATGCTTTCTGTTTCTTCTATAACTCTTTAAGAGGATTCTTACTATTTGTCTTAGCTTCAGCTGAGATGGAATTGTTTTCTTCAGTGTCTGGTATGTGCTGTTTTGGGTCTAGGAGAAAAACAGTGTTGATATCGCATCAATGCTTCTAGTTTCTGCTAAGTTATGTTGTACAGAGCCAAGGCCATTTGCAGTGAAGGGCTCAAGGAGCTGGGAGGGAACAGAATTAGGACAGCTGACTTAAAATGGCCAAAGGGATATTCTGTACCACTTGACACCCTGTGGAAGGAGTTTTGAAGGGGGTGGGAATTCATCTAGTTCTCTTCTGCTGCTCAGGGCCTAGCTGGGCATCAGTCAGGGAATGGTGAGCAATTGCTTGTGCACTACTTGTTATAAACATTTATATAAATATATCTAGTCGTAACTATTACCCTTTTCCTTTTGTCTATCTTAGTAAATAGTTTTATCTCAACCCACAAGTTCTCCTTTTTTTTTCTTTTCTTTTTTTTTTTTTTATTCTCTCTCCCATCCCACTGGGAAGAGGGGGAGTGAGCAAATGACTGTGTGATGCTGAGCCACCTGCTGGGTTAAACCACAATGGTATTAAGCAGGAAGCAGGAGATACCAAAAGCAAGGTACAATGTTGGAAAAGGATTTAGCCAAAAGTTATATTTTCAGTTCTTCCCCTTCAGGAAACTATGCATGATTTGAATTTGCTAGAGAAATTCACATAAACTTTCCTGTAGAGATTAAACTTTTCTGCAGTTTCCACCACACTAAATGTAACTACATTTTGTGATCTTGATAACAATTATAATGCCAGAACTGATCAAACTGGGATATTTTATTTCTCATACAATATCTTATGCTTTCCATGAGAGTTACTTTTCATAACCACTATGTCAACCACTCTCATTAATTTGTTTAGAGGAAATACCTTTCCACTGTTATAATGCAGTTCTCTGCATGGCTGAGAATCTCTGTTGTGAAGCAGTCTAGATGGAGCTTGTTCTGCTGCCCATGGATCTGTGTTGCTCTCATTATTATTAACATAAAAGCTTATCTGGTTATTATATCATTTGAATATCTGCATGAATCATCCTAGCTTTCAAATGACATTTACAAGAAAGCAGAATCACTCCTCGTTTCATTCCTGAAACTGGAAACTTTCAATTTCATAAAATTCCACAGCAATATAGGATCAGTAATTTGTAAACCACTGTTTCCTATCTCCTACAGCTCCTTCAGATGCAACAGCATCCAGGCCTATAAATGCCATAGTGCTGACAGAAACAATTAGGAGCTGTCAAAGTAATCATTCTTTCTTTCATCTGCCATAGCTCTTGAAAGCTGCTTTTTCAGATAAATCAAATTTATACGAAAACACAAATCTGTCTTGGACCTGTAGGCACGTTCTCCAAAGCTTTAGTCATATGGTATACAGACTGTAAAGCAACCTAATTAGACAATCCAATGGAGAAGATTTCACTTTGGTGCAGAGCCCAGCCTCAGCTTGGGCAAGGTCCAGGAGTTCTGCACAAAAACATTTAATGGACTAGCAGTCACTGATGCACACAGTGGCTAATTTCTGGTTCTAGTGGAATCAAGGGTCTTTAAGATGTTCGATATTTTGTGGTGCAAATGAATTAATTTCCAGATAATGTCAAAAGAGAATATTTAAATGTAATTATTTATTTTGCTACTGCTACCACCAACATTATTTAGTTATGAAATTTACAAGACAAAAGCTAAATTATATCAAATGTGAGATAGAAGTTAGGTTACTGACCAGTCAAATGCATTGTTATTTGAGTGATATTCCTGCTGTGCTCTTTTTCTGATATGTAGTTAGAAAACTAAAGATCTAAAATTTCTATCTTTACTAACTATTTCATTTTGTCTTCTTGAGTTCGTGGAATTTTCTGGTATTTTTTTTACACCTGCTGCAGATTTTAAAACATCTCTTCTGGTAATATGATTCATCTGTAAAGATAGTGATGTTGATCAACATTGATAGGTTGTATATTCACTATCTGATCTATGATTTAAACCTCAAGGGAGTTTCACAGCCTTCCTTTTCTTTAGCACTGTATTGTCTTTTCCATATCTGTATCTCTAGTTGACTTAAGTTTCTTTTTCTAAATATTCCTGGAATTTACACTGATATTATATCACAGACCTCTATCTGGGATCAATCTTCCAGTGAGACACCGTGTTCTTAGGACCAGTTAAAAAATGAAGAATAAACGAGGCGTAAGAAAATGGTCAGTAAAACAATGAAAGGGACAGATGATGTGTCAGAAAAATGTCTGCACTGATTGCTTAACTACGCTCAGAGAAGTTTTCAATATTGCAAGAGAGAGGAGAGAAAAAAAATTAATATATGTTCATATGCTCTCCAGACTGGAACTTGAACACAGAAATTCAAATACATTCTCTTCTGAGAAACAGGGGAAGAGGAAAAGTGGTTGAAAGTGCTCAAGATATTTTCTGTCAGTAATGGCCTATGCCCTTTTTGCTAACCTGTCTTGCCCTAGTACTTAATTCTGTTCTTCCTCAATTTGCAACATATAAACTTGCAGAAAATAAATATACCGAGGTCGTGATCTCTGGAGAGCCCTCTCTGAATGCAATGACTGTGCTGATTCAGGAACGTGAAAGCTGTTTCCTCCCGCAGCCTGCATTTTCCTATCACTCAGTCCTTCCTCTACATCTTCCCCATTCTTCGTGTGCAGAACTACAACTGTCAGTGCTGACAAAAATCTGTGGGCAGGATTGCCACTGCAAACATTGAAAACCGTGATCTAGGCACCCCCTTACAAAAACACATATGTCACAAAGGGATTAAATCAAATTGGGGTTCCTTTTGTTGGATCTCCAGTGTTTAGATTTTCAGGATAGGCCTGGGTTACTTTTTTATTTACAGGAAGTGATACTTTAGAAAAGGGCTTTGTACAGTATTCATGAATTGCATTGTAATGTTTTGCTCCTCTCTGTGTGAACACCTTTGACATTTTTGTTGTCAGATCTGGTGAGCTGAACTGTTTCACTGAAATACTTATGTAAGAATCCTATTATAAAAGCCCAGTTGTCTTCAGTGCAGCTGGAGCTTCCATAGCTGTGGTGGTTCCATCACATTCCCAAAGGCAGCAAGGGAAGATCCCAGGCACCCACATGCACAGCATCAGGGGGAGTCTCAAATGGGTGTAGAAACGCAATTCTAGGTTACATTCCATCTTTTCTTAGGTGAAGTTCTGGTGGGTCTCTTCAGTCCTGTTTATTCCCTGATGTTCCTGGTCCTGGTTTAAACTGACAAGGAGCTCAGCACCACACAGTTGCTCACTCACTTTCCATTGGTGGGATGGGGAGAGAACTGGAAAGGGTCAAGTGTGAGAACTGATATTTTGAAATAAAGAGAGTTTATTAGATGTAGCACAATGCTATGTGCACAAGCAAAACAGAAGAGTGAAATCATTCACTACTTCCTGTCAGCAGGCTGATGTTCAGCTACTTCCATGAAAGCATGGCTCAGAATACATAACAATTTTTTTTTTTTTTTCTCATAAGACATATGGCATTACTGCCAGCATCTCCCTTCCCTTCCTCTTTCTTATCCCCAGATTTTATAGCTAAGCATGGCATATGGTCATACTTTGGCCAGCATGGGTCAGTTGTCCTGGCTGTGTACCTTCCTCATTTTTGGTATTCCCCCTTCCCCCTCACAGCTAGAGCATAGGGCATCATGAGGAGCTTGACTCAGTGTGAACACTGCTCTGCAACAATTAAATCATTGGTCTGTTACCACTGCTATTTTTACCAGCAGATACAAAACACAGCATCATATAAGACTCTATGAAGAAAATTAGCCACATCATGACACTACCCCACAAGTGATACGTACCATTCTTAATAGCTATTGTATGTGATCCATATGCTGTACTGGAAGACATTTTCTTAATGGCTGTGTAAATATGATCCAACAGAGAATAAAAGACAGAATTTAAAGACTACCATGATGTATGCATTTATGAGAATAAGAAAACACAAATAATGAACACTTTTACCTCACTGTGATTTAATTCTCTTATTTTTCTCTTTACATAGTACATTGCTTGTCTTTTTTTTTTTTCTTTCTCTCTTTTTTTTTTTTTGGATCAGTATTCCATCATGGCTTCCCCTGCTTGCCCACTCCATGTTTATATTTAGGAAAGTAAGTTTTTTCCCTTAGCTCATTGCTGCTGTTTTCCTTATCTCAGCCCATCTCCCTGCCTTTTTCCTTCCCGCTTTTCCCTTTCCCAGGCCATGGGTCTGTGGTTCCCTTCACCCCCTGTTATGGAACCAGTCTGAACCAGGGCTAACCGTGACAAGAGCACAATTGGAAAGAAAGAATCAGATATTCTCCTAGTGATTAACTAGCAACCAAATAAAATCTACTGATAAATGTTTTTGAAAATATATTCTGATTTCATATATTTGCATTCTATAGATCCAATTTAATATTCCTTTGAAGATTTGAGCATTCATCATAGAGAGGTTATAATAGCTGGCTACTGGCTCCCCTCAAGATTCTCCTTTTTGCACATGAGAAAATGAAAGCATTCAAAATCAGAGAGCAAAGACGAAGCTTAGACTCTCCAAGATATAGTTCATTTGTTACTTCTGTCTGTTCAAGAAAACAGAAAAGCAGTGGCAGTCATTTTTCTATCACTACTTTTTTTTTATCCTGTCCATCTATTTGCAGATGCAAAATCTGTTTGCACTCTGTATTTTATTGCCTTCTTTTCAGGGGAATTAATAGTCTGCTGTTGAGTGATTTTCACAGCTAAGTATCTGCTGGCAATACCCCTCCTTATTTTGCTGTGGAATGTACACCAGGTCAAATACAGTCAGTTGTATACTGAGCTGAAAAAATCTTCAATAAATATCACTCTGTATTGCACAGCAATTTAAATTGCAGATGATTCATTCAACCACCTTTTTTTTTTTAATAAGAGATATATTTCTTATAATTACATTTGTCAGTAATTTACGGGTCTGCACTAATAAATACTTAATATTCTGAAAGAGAGTTAAAATTTCCATTTCGTGACCCACCATGCATTTCAGAACAACAAACTAAGACTTAAGGGACCAGATTATGAATCTTTTGCTAATACCACAATGTGCTGATTTCTTGAAGTGAATGGAACTCCTCAACTGAGTAGGTACATATAGGAGCATAACCTATGTTAAGTAATGTCAGACTGCCCCTGCAATCTTAAATGTTTTTATACAGTTAATGAAGATTACTGAGTTTGACACAAGTCTTCTATTCTGCTGCTGACTCTAACTTGCCAAAAGGTGATTGATTGATTGTGGCATTGTAAGATAATGCATTGTGAATCCATACCAGGCAAATTACTCTTCAAGGAGCAGTGACATTGTGCCTCTGTTCCACCTATGTAATTCAATCTAAGTGTAACAGTCGCTGGAAATGCACAGCCTTTGAAAATTAAAGCTACAAAACAACAAACACACAAAGCAAACAATTGCAAACTTCAAACCATTTCTCATGATGTGTAATTGTAATCACACATCAGTTCTCCAGGATAGATCATAGCCTTAAGAATGAATAAGATGCCGTGGAAAATCCAGTGCAAAGCTTCATTATCTGTCACCTAGACTAAAACACACTTCACCCTACTTGATTGCCATTGTTTCCTCTCTCATACAAAAACACAATACTGCAAACCATGCAGCAGTCCTTCTACATTATAATTTGTGACAAGTCTCCCCTTGTTTCCTACAGCCTTCTACAGTTAGGCTGCAACTTTTTTAATGATATATAATAATAACTACTTGTCAACGGTTTACAGGCATTCGGCCCAGTTCCGTGATGAATGGGGCGGGGGACCATGGACTCACGGCCCAGGAAAGGGAAAAGGGAAAAAAAAAGGGTAAGGAGATGGGCCTGAGAGCAAAACAGCAGCAACAATCTGAGGAGAAACAAACTAATTTACTAAATAAGATGTCAGAATGCAAAATAACACACTATAATACAATATAATTACAATTTAAACTCTTAATCCAATACAGTGAGAGAGAGCGTCCAAAAAATTAAAGTAGGCCTTACTCTAACACCTACAATAAGATGGCTGGGGAGTGAGATGCTGCCGGGATGAGAGATGGGTGGAAAGAGAGAAGGTCTTGTGATCTGCGAGTTTTTATCTTTCCCTCTAACCAGAAAATGTTAACAGGGGAGCAAAGTCCCCTGGGGAATGCAGTAGTTCTTCTCTTCTGAAAACCAGGTACATACACTACATGATGTTATGATGTGGAATAGCAATAACCCAAAATCATAAAACCATGACACTACTGTACTCTCATAGTATTTTCCATAATTGAGCATGAAAGAAAAAAAAAAAAGAAAATTATTGTTATAACATCATGCTGTCATGCATTGGTTTAGCAAGCCAGAATGACTTGCTCAAGAAAAAAGGGGGGAAGGGGAAGCTTAGTCAATGCATTGAAATTTAGAATCATAGAATGATTTGGTTTGGAAGTGAGTTTTAAGATCATGTAATTCCAACCCCCCTGCTATAGGCAGGGACACCTCCCTCTAGACCAGATTGCTCAAAGCCCCATACAGCCTGCCCTTGAATGATTCCAGGGAGGGGGCATACACAACCTCAATGGGCAACTTGTTCCAGTGTCTTACCACCATCACAGTACAGAATTTCTTCCTAGTATCTAGTCTAAACCTACCCTCTTCCAGTTTAAAACCATTTTCCCTCATCCTGTCGCTACCTGCCCTTCTAAAAAGTCCCTCCCCAGCTTTCCTATAGGCCCCCTTCGGGTACTGGAAGGCCGCTATAAGGTCTCCCTAGAGTTTTCTCTAGGCTGAAGAGCCTCAGCTCTTTCAGCCTGTCCTCATATGGGAGGTGCTCCAGGCCTCTGATCATCTTTATGGCCTTCCTCTGGACCTGCTCCAACAGCTCCACATCTTTCCTGTATTGGAGGCCCCAAGCCTGGATGCACTACTCCAGGTAGGGTCTGATGAGAGCAGAGTAGAGGGGCAGAATCACCTTCCTTGACCTGCTGGTTGCACTTTACTTAATGCGATCCAGGATATTGTTAACCTTCTGGGCTGCAAGTGCATATTGCCAGCTCATGTTGAGTCTTTCATCAACCAGCACCCCCAAATCCTTCTCCTCAAGGCTGCTCTCAAGCCATTCTCCACCCAACCTGTATCTGTGCTTGGGATTACCTCGACCCAGGTGCAGGACCTTGCACTTGGCCTTGTTGAACTTCATGAGGCTGGCATGGGCCCACGTCTCAAGCTTGTAGAGGTCTCTCTGGACAGCATCCATTCCCTCTAGCATGTCAGTTGCACCACTCAGCTTGGTGTCATCTGCAAACTTGCAGAGGGTGCATTCAATTGTACTGTCCATGTCACCTACAAAGATATTAAATAACATCAGTCCCAACATCGATCCCTGCGGAATGCCACTCATCACCAGTCTCCACTTGGACATTGAGCCACTGAACACAACTCTCTGAGTGCAACCATCCAGTCAATTCATTGTCCAGTGAGTGATACATCCATCAAATCCATTTTTCTCCAATTTGGTGACCAGGACGTCATGTGGGACAGTGTCAAATGCTTTGACAGTGATCCATCAGTCTTCTCACCTCCCTTATATTTTCTCACCATCTCATCCATCTCAGAAGAGATGAATGAATGAGAGGCTGGGTGATCATTTGGCTTCTGGACAGAGTAAACCCACAATGTGTTTCAGAGAAGGCCCTAAAATAAAATGTCTAGAATAGAAGAAGGAATAGATATCCCTTATACCACTATCATTAGGAAACATAATATTTTCTTGGATGTCCAAAGCAGGAGTAAGACCTTGGGATGAAGCTATTGTGCTAATGATTTTTGGTAATGATTTTCCTTCATGAAGTGCAAGCACCATATTACTACTTGAGAAATGTAGTAATTCATCTCTAAGCAAAAATTAATCTCTATGCAAGTAAATTCCTTCCTAGATATTATAAAATGATAGTGAAGTTGTACACATGTGTTCATTATTCTTAGATTATAATCTACAGCAGATATATCATTTGTGATAGAGTCAAGTGCCATGTAACATTATCAGTTGCAGATCACACTACCAGTGGCAGTGCAGTAATGCTGTGGTCTGTCCTCAGAAATTAAGAGAAATTATTCCTGGAAAAACAGAAGGATTATGAGTAAATTCCAGGATTTTTCGTAACTGACATAATACTGTTTGTAAAATTTGTCATTAAAATCTTCCCTCAGATATTTATAACCTCATGGAGGACTTCAGTTAATGGGGCTGAAATTTCCTACATTTTTTTCCCTCTAAGAATTTCAACACATATGATTCAGAATTTAAGAAAAAATAGATAAATGAAAGAAACAACCCAATATTTATAACTATCCATGATTATGTGGAACTGCTGTCTGTGATCTGGCAGCTGAAATTTGTCACAGGCATAAACCTCACTGAATAATAATCCAAAGTCTTATTTTAGGGACAAAATGTTTTTTGTTGAGGTCTGGAGATCTGAAAACAGTGATCTATGCATGCATATGATAATAGGTTTTGACTGTACTTTAAATGAAAATGACCGTGTTAGAAGCAATGTTATCCTAGAAATACGATTGGAAAGACAGCTAGTGAGAAATTTTCAGATCACTGAACATAAAAAGTATTTATTTTTAAATATTAGATGCATGCATTGTCCTTTTTTAAAAAAAAACTAGATGGCAAAAGTTACTTAAAGTTTATTTTTATCAAGATGCATATTAAAATTGCTTATGCGTCCATGTACTGTTCTTGCTCACAAGAGGTAAAGATTTAGTTTTTATTCTTTTTAAACTGGGGAAATTCAGGTCTTTGATCACAAGACATTGCTGCAATTATGACCAGGTCTTGGAAGAATGTGATCCTCAACATATTGCTAAAAGATATTACCAAACTTCGGTTTATGTGATCCTTTCTCCATGGATCTCTCATTTCCATCAGCACAAGGACAGATAGAACTATGTTTTGAAAGTAGGAAAACAACATTTAAAGGAATAGAATTCCCCATAGGAGGTTCATCTACCTTCTTGTTAAATAGGATATCTTCGCTTCCTCTAAAAGATACAGAAATTGAGACATGTGTTTTCTCTGGGAAAACTTATATTTTCAGTCTGCACAAAAATCACCTTTGATGGCATTTACACCAGAAGAAGCAGGATGTAAATGCTTGTCATATGCATTTGGTAAGAGATATATTCTGTCATCAAGCTGGTAGTAAATAAAGGAGGGATAACGATGCTCTAATTACAAATACTACATGACTACCCTAATTTACAACTACACTAATTAAAATCACATTGTTACAAAACTTTAAAACTTGTATTTTGTGCACCATCATGAAGTAAGCACAGTTTAGAGAGGGAACATACTCTGCTATGACAGTTTGATCCTAGATACTGAAGGCAGACGGAGTGAACAGCTATGAAGAATTCTGACAGCATCACTTTACAATTACTTGAAATGTTAGATAACAGTAACAACAACAAAAAATGTTCGGAACCTGCCCATATTCACTACAAAGCTCTGTTAATTCTGTTTCTATAATTTACTCTGCTTTATCATACAGGTATAGAAAAGTATGTTTCTATATAGAAATGCCACAAGAAAAATAAAAACCAAAACAACAGAGAGGATCAGGCTGACAATTTCTGTCTTTCTTTAATACAGGACAATTATTTATAAATTTTTATGAACTGATTTTATTTAAATATGCCATCTTGTATGTACATCTGTTCTTTTGTTGAGAGTCCTTTCCCATTAATTGAAAAAAGATCCACCCATAAAAATAGAGTAATAATGATGAAATCAAATGCATAAAAAAAAAAGTAACCTATGCTCAACAAAATAACAGCGGTGTATTTTCTGTTCCCATCTGCTGATAATATATTACAAATGTAAATATATGCACATAGATATAACTTCTAGAAACTGTAAAAATAGGTATATATTACACAAATTATATTATGTTTTACTTAATAAATATATAGTGCAACCTTGTTTCGTTTCCTGAGAACAGTGAGAAGACAATGACAGTCCTTGTACTTGCTCTTCTCCATTATTTCTTCCTATTCTTCGAAGTGCAAACTATCCTTTTTTCCTTAACTTCTGCAATTTCTTTGGGGCACAAAAGCTCTTCTGATCCTTTCCCAGGCCAGATGCTTGCATCAATCACCATGTCAAGATAATACATTCGTGCACCATCTTTTTGCAGATTATGATTTTTTTTTTCAAGAAAGAAATATTTTGGAGCTTTGAAAGACACTCAGATCACAGGGACCGGTGCTGGGGATCAGGGACATCCTGCAGTTGCGTACACAGTGCAATTTAGATCTTGTCCTATTTCCAGACTTTGGAGTGAAAAACACAAATAATTTCTACATTCTTTTCAGAGACTGATGCTTTTCTTTCTTGCCATTCTAAGGGTACATCGAAGGGTGCCTTTAACCACTGAAAAAGGAATAAACAGAGATTCTTTACTTATGGACATCAACATAACTACAGAAATATAAAAGTCTGTAGATGCACTTCAAATATCTGTCATTAACTTGATTAAAAAAATAATTTTTCGTTAGTTATGTAGTACAATTTTGGGTGATACTTGGTCACTTAGAGTTTATGCTAGTGTGAAGGAAAACATATTGAATGTTTGATCTCACCTGACGATGCTGATCTCATACATAGCTACTCATAAATACTTATACACAAACACTCACTGTTAGTGTCCTAGATAATTCAGCAGGATAAATAAAACATAATTGCACACTATATCTAAAATTTTTTCACTTGGCTACTTTTTGTAAGAATATGAAAAAAAATCAAGCTAGCAGAAATAGTCCAAGGAGATTATGCATCATTACTAATGCATCCTATGCCAATTACACTCATTGAGAGAACAAAAGAGTTGAGAAACACTTTACATTTATTCCAAGCTTTTATTTGTGCTATCAAGAGTTTGTCTTTGTCTTACCATAAATCATGCTACTAAGCTAACATGTGAATACGGCAAATGTTTATTTCTTAAATGTTTGTTGAGTCTTGGTGAAAATAAAATTTTTTCAAAAATGAATAAATATAAGCACAAGAATTTGTTTTGAATTACAGAATGGCAATTATGCCTGCAGATAATGATACTAACTTTGTTTTCCATGCTACTCCTTTGAAATATAGTCAATACATTTTTTAATTAAAGGCTTTCAATGGAGAGTTCAAGTTTTTATCTGTTGCTTCAGACTTTGAATAAGAAAAAAAAAGAGATAAAAGGATCTGCCTTGGTTACTTTCCTATGGTACTGTAAATTTGTTTTATAAAAACTACAATATAGTCTTATTAGAATAGTGTTGTTCTCTTTTATATATGTAAAAAGAATTCTATTATGTTAGACTCTATATCTCATCTAGGATAATTTTTCTTTCATTTAAAAAATCCATTTGGATTTTTGTCCTCATGTGACTGGAGACTGTTTAAATAAAATCTTTTTCTTAAAGTTCGTTATTAGTTCTCTTTTCTTAAATACGCAAAAAATACATCTTATTCATTGGTATGCTTGTAGACTTTGACTCTTCATTCATCAGTTTTTTCTTTTAATGTGTTTGTATGTGTCATCAATTCTCTTAACTGGTTCTTCTTCATACAGCACATATACTTTTGATTTAATATTCAGATTCTCAGATCATTTGTGAGTGTACAATGAAATATCTCAATCATATGAATATATTTATATACAGCTCTCAAAATTTTGCATTCTTTTCAAGACCATCTAGGAAGCTTTCTTTAACACATTCATAGAACCATAGAATCACCTAGACTGGAAGAGACCTCCAAGATCATCCAGTCCAACCATTTACCTATCACCAGTATTTCCCACTAAACCATGTCCCCCAGTATAACATCTAAACATTTCTTGAGCACCTTCAGGGACATTGATTCCACCACCTCCCCGGGCAGCCCATTCCAACACCTGACCACCTGTTCCCACTTCTGCATAATGATTCAGAACTGCATAAAAAATATTTCAGTCAATTTTGTAATTTCATGAGTAAGTATCAAAATGGGGAACTACTAGAAAGAGTCCAGTGGAGGTCTACAAAGATGATGAGGGGCCTGGAGCATCTCCCTTATGAGGAAAGGCTGAGAGAGCTGGGACTGTTCAGCCTGGAGAAGAGAAGACTGGGAGGGGATCTTATCAACACTTCTAAATATCTAGAGAGCAGGTGTCAAGAGAATGGGGCCAGGACCTTTTCAGTTGTGCCCAGCAAGAGGGCAAGGGGTGATGGGCACAAATTGGAACACAGGAAATTCCATACAAGCATGACAAAAAACTTCTTTACTTTGAAGGTGACAGAACACTGGAACAGGCTGCCCAGAGAGGTTGTGGAATCTCCTACTCTAGAGATAATAAAAACCACCTGGATGCTTTCCTTTGCAACCCACTGTAGGGAACCTGCTTTAGCAGAGTTGGCAGACAGAAAGATATCCAGAAGTCCTTTCCAACCTCTCTATGATTTTGTGATTCTGTCATTTTGTCATTCTGTGAGTCTGTGATTCACATAATATGGATACTTGAGAATATACACTTCATATATATAAGACCTGGATTTTTCAGTTTTAAATGTACATTTCAGGTTTCAAATTGTATTTCAAGTCCATTTGCTTTGTAATGTTGAGTACTGTGAACTTTTTATTTGGTCAGTCTTGAGATGGATCTACATCACTTTTTTTTTCCATGAAACAAGCAAACAAAGAGAATCAAAAGGCTCCCAGGCTCTAGAGGGTTTTTTTTTTTTTTATGAGATGACAAATTAGGTGACAATTTTGCATAACCAAAAAGCTTTGCTTCCTCTAGGTAAAACAGAGCAAAGACTTAAAAATCCTATTCCATGCTCATTATACACATACAATTATAGTGACATATCTTTTGTCTTGTTTTCTAGTATAGTCTCTCTAAATCTATTCCTCCCTGAAATGGCCCTTGGTGCCAGCAGAGATTAATCCTCTCTGTGGTCTCTACAACTTATTCATACATCTGCTTCTTGAATTAGGAAAGCCTCCTCTTCTTTCCAGAAGTTTTCTAGCAGTTGTGTGAAGCTTAACAAATTGTCCTCTGCCAGGCCAAACTTCCTCAAATGGTACATGCTCAGTACAGCTTTGCAGAGAAGGGCGCTTTAGACACAGCTTCTGCCTGACCTAAAGCATGTCAGCTGTGACAGCTACAGGTCATTTGAAGCTGAACTGGAAAAAGGTTCCTTGGAATGCCCTTTTTGGTCTGCAGACAGTGCATGGGATTTTTCCTGTGAGGTTAGCAGACACATCCACCCACAGTATCTCTCTGGTCTATTTATTTTTCCCTGCTAGTTCTTTTTAGTTTGTCTTTAAGAATTTTTTTTTATTTCTATGGTCTTTTATTATATATTAGCAATAATATTTAACACTTTAAATCTATATAATAAACCAAAATGTGTCTCTGACTTTTGCACTGCTAGATGTGTATTTTTTCCGCTAGCTCTGAAGTCCTGAAGATGCAGTGGAATTATCTACTCCTTGAGCAGTGAATGTGATTTGTAGAGGAGCTTTCTCAAGGAAGCTTTCTCTCCTCTCCCACAGACTATGGCATCTTTCTAAATGACATTGTATACTAGATCAGTTGTACTGACCAAAGTTCATACTTCATTCCAAGGATGGTGAGTGTTTCCTCTAAACTGCTTTTAAAGAACATTACCTACTAGTTAAAAGTCCCAGAATATTTCTATACTGTTACAATTTTCAGAACATATTTTCTAAACAAATTATTGGGGAAGAAATACAGTGTTAGCCCCACCTTGCTCGCACATCCCTTAGAAGGGTCATTTCAAGCAAATTCATAAGATTAAGCAGCTTTCTTCTCACTTGTGTATCCACTGATTGCCAGGCAAAGTTTATTCTAGGGACTGACAGAGATGATGTCACTCTGTCCAGAATTATCTCATCCTTTTGTACTTTTCTCTCCACATTCTTATTTGCAGCATAGATTGTAAGTAACAGAATGAAAAACTTCCAATGCTCTGTTAAATTAGAAGATGGAAAACTATTAAAAAATAAATTTCTTACAGAATATTAAGCTCTCAATATTTAGAGTGCCTGTAAATAAGATGAACAAATAATTTACAACGAGTAATTGTGTGGCTGAATTTTATACAGTTCTGGAGATGAACTCAGAACTCTAGAATATGCTCAGTGGCATACATTATTCACTGAGTAATTCACAAAACATTTTTTACTGCAGAGAACACTCAAATCAAATCGTAGTCATTACCACTCTGTGCAATTAAGACTGCTTAAATTTATATTACATACGTCACAAAAAGCATCTGTTGCATTTTGTTACAATATCCCCAGTTCACAGTCTTGATTGGCTAATGTAAAAGAAATGTAATTCAGAAGATTAAATTTGGTACTGTCCAAACTACTAAGGGCACCGTGGGTGGATTAGCTAAGCACACAAGTATTACAACATTTGCAAGTAAAGCTTGACTGGACAATGCTGCACATTGTTCATTACTTCTGGAAGCGTGCAAAGCTGTGACTTCTTACATGCCATATGATAAGAAGAATTAACACAGTTAATCCAAATCCAGATAATCTTCACATGGGTAATGAAGGCCTAACTTGTCCGATCTTCTTATAAATTAGTATTTGCTGGAGAGCTGTGCAACATTTTTAAGTGTAATCTGAATAGTTAAATAAAAATGTTTGAAAAGTTGGTTTTTTTTTCACCAAGTTACCTTCCTAAAACATTTGTTCCTGATGAATTGCATGGAAATGTAGGGAGAACATCCTTTGTTAAATTACTGGTCTTACCTCTTTCTTACTATGCATTGAGTCAGTGTTAGAACCTATTTTAAGAACACTGTGCAAGAAACACAGCATTCTCTTAGTTTTGTCAGTGTCCAGCATGCATCACCTGACTGGCAAAACCACTGCTCCCCAATGAAGGCTTTTCACTTAAATGATGCATCTGGATTCCCTTTACTGGGAATAATAATTTGCTTGTAAGTCAAATCAGGAGAAGTTATCATATGGCAGTGGGGAGATGGGATAGTGTTTAATCTATTGAATATAGAAAGGTTAGTTGAAAGGTTAGTTTGGCCCTGTAGACCAAGCAATGCAGGATGTGATAAGGAAAAGCTCCATCAGATCCCAGTAAGTTGCAGAAGTAAGCAAAAGAGAGATGCTAGCATGTTAGGGAAATTTACAGTTTTAACTATTCAGGGGTTTTTTTTGCCTTGAGCTGGCTTCTGTTCTTTCCAGACCTGTCCTGTTTCCTCTTCTGTTGCCTATTATTTGCTCCTTTTGTACTCTTTTCCTACAATTATACTCATCTTTCTCCTGTTTTCCTCTTCTTCCTTACAGTATTTGTCTCTCTCTACATCTTCTCCAACTGCTTTCCTTCTTTCACAGTGATGCACTGTAATTAAACTATTCTTCTCTCACCAAAAATTTGGAATGTGCTCTTTCCTAACATTGCACTCTTCTCAAGCTTGATAGCAAACTGTATGAGATATTAGTTGTCTATTGCTTAGTAAGTACACTGCCTGCCACAGGGGAGGTGCTGTCATAATAAATCTGATTAATAGTTCTGTTACAGCAATAAACTGGCTCTATATTACTAAGATATATATGATGGACAGAAAGGCATAACAGGTGGCTGAGGAGTTATACTGGAAAATGGAATGAGGAGAGGCCATCCTGGAAAAGAAAAACAAAGACAAAAGTTTAAAAACATTAAAAGTCTGAGATTACTATCATTTGCGTTTGCTATAAAATATTTGAGGATCATTTTGCCTGGAACAGATTATAGGTAAGATTCAGAAACATAAATAAATCCTCAGAGAAAAATGAAGTTGACCTCAAATTACTTCTGAATTTACTATTGAATTACTACCTGGTCTTGTGCAAAGCATTTAAGACTGTCTTGTATGAGATTCTTGTCTCCAAATTGGAGAGACATGGATTTGATGAATGGAAACTTGGTGGATAAGGAATTTACTGGATGGTTGCATTCAAACTGTGGGGGTCATTGCCTCCATGTCTAGGTAGAGACCTGTGAGGAGTGGTATACCTCGTCTGTATGGAGAATGTCACAATTTAACATCTTTTTCAGTGAAGTATTAGGGGATATTGATGGACCAAAAGCTCAACATGAATCAGCAATTTGTGCAGCCCAGAAAGATAACCTAATATTAGGCTATTAGGCTGCATGAAGAGAAGTGTGGTTAAAAGAAACAAGTTAAAGGAGGTGATTTGGCCACTCTCATAAGAGACAGTCAGAACCCAGGAAGTGGCAGAAGTAACCAAAAGAGAGATGCTAGCATGTTAGGGGCCTGCAGCATAAAAAAGACAGGAATATATTACAGTGGGCTAAGAGGAAGACCACAAAGATGATCAGAGTTCTGGAGCATGTCTCCTACGAAGAAAGGCTGAAAGAGCAGGGCCTGAGAAAAGAAGGTGCCAGGGACACCCTATAGCAACTTTACAGTATTTATCAGGGAGTATAATGACAGCAAAAGGAGTAATAGTACAGTAGATTTAGATTAGATAAAAGGAAAAAAGTTCTTTTCTGAGAGTATGGTGTACCACTGGAACAATGACATGGTTTTGGGTGGGATAAAGTTAATTTGTTCATCAGTATAAACCACAGCCACACAACCAGGAGTATCAGGAAACAAGACCCGCCAGAACTTCACCTAAGAAAAGATGGAATGTAACCTAGAATTGCGTTTCTACACCCATTTGAGACTCCCCCTGATGCTGTGCATGTGGGTGCCTGGGATCTTCCCTTGCTGCCTTTGGGAATGTGATGGAACCACCACAGCTATGGAAGCTCCAGCTGCACTGAAGACAACTGGGCTTTTATAATAGGATTCTTACATAAGTATTTCAGTGAAACAGTTCAGCTCACCAGATCTGACAACAAAAATGTCAAAGGTGTTCACACAGAGAGGAGCAAAACATTACAATGCAATTCATGAATACTGTACAAAGCCCTTTTCTAAAGTATCACTTCCTGTAAATAAAAAAGTAACCCAGGCCTATCCTGAAAATCTAAACACTGGAGATCCAACAAAAGGAACCCCAATTTGATTTAATCCCTTTGTGACATATGTGTTTTTGTAAGGGGGTGCCTAGATCACGGTTTTCAATGTTTGCAGTGGCAATCCTGCCCACAGATTTTTGTCAGCACTGACAGTTGTAGTTCTGCACACGAAGAATGGGGAAGATGTAGAGGAAGGACTGAGTGATAGGAAAATGCAGGCTGCGGGAGGAAACAGCTTTCACGTTCCTGAATCAGCACAGTCATTGCATTCAGAGAGGGCTCTCCAGAGATCACGACCTCGGTATATTTATTTTCTGCAAGTTTATATGTTGCAAATTGAGGAAGAACAGAATTAAGTACTAGGGCAAGACAGGTTAGCAAAAAGGGCATAGGCCATTACTGACAGAAAATATCTTGAGCACTTTCAACCACTTTTCCTCTTCCCCTGTTTCTCAGAAGAGAATGTATTTGAATTTCTGTGTTCAAGTTCCAGTCTGGAGAGCATATGAACATATATTAATTTTTTTTCTCTCCTCTCTCTTGCAATATTGAAAACTTCTCTGAGCGTAGTTAAGCAATCAGTGCAGACATTTTTCTGACACATCATCTGTCCCTTTCATTGTTTTACTGACCATTTTCTTACGCCTCGTTTATTCTTCATTTTTTAACTGGTCCTAAGAACACGGTGTCTCACTGGAAGATTGATCCCAGATAGAGGTCTGTGATATAATATCAGTGTAAATTCCAGGAATATTTAGAAAAAGAGATTGTTCTTTGCTCTTTTTTTTTTTTTTTTTTTTTTTTTTTTTCCAAAGTAAAACTCTAAAGGAGGAAACAGGAATGAATTGCATAGTATCATGTAAGGAACTACATTTGAATAAAAGTTTTTTACTTAAAGTGATGACTTCATATGCAAGAGAGGATCACTTAAAAAATTAAAATGAAAGAAAGGTGCATAATGATCTGATCTCTCTAGAACTGTATAAAACTTTTTATTATTATTCTTTCCTTAGATTTTTTTAAACAGCTATGTTTTTAATAATTTCAAAACAATGTCATAAGAATAGAAGGGTTGTGATACCTATAATAGAAGCAGATTTATGCTATTTCAAATTTATACACTCTCTTGAGACCATGAGGGACTTTACATCCAGGAAAAAATGTTCCTACTCCTTTCAGGTTAATTTAATGTATTTTTATTATAGGAAACTGGAAAATTGAGTTATTTAACTGTCATGGTTTTGTGATTTTTTCTTGGTTGTCAGTATTCCACGTCATTACATCATGTAAAATACTCGCAGTTGAAGAGTTAATGCCCTGTTTTCCGCGGACTGCCTTTCTGGGGGTATTTTGATTCTCCGAGGGGGAGGGGAAGAGCTGCACTCCCCAGGGGTCTTTGCTTCTGGAGGGGGTGGATGTCGCTTGGCTGACCAGGACTTTCTTCCTTTCTACCCGGGGGAGAAGCACGTGGTTCCCCTGCATCTTACGGAATAAGAATCTCAGCTTTGTAACTCTCTCTGATTTATTGGCCTCAATTCCAATATAATATTTAGTAAATTGACGTCCCTCCTCAGATTGATGCCGCTGTTTTGTTTTAGATCCGTCTACGAGTTCCCTACCTTTCCCCTTTTTCCTTTGTCCTCCTCAGGCCGGGTCCCCTGCTGCATTAGCTGCCGGACCGCTCCGGGCCGGGCTCTACACCGCCGGCAGTTTTTTTTCTCCTTTCTCTCTTTTCCAGGCCTGTGGGCCTGCTGTCCCCCTGTCATGGACACAGATCCTTAGATAACGCCATGACAATTAACTTATTTGAAGCTCATGGAAATCTGAGTCATTAAATTATGGCTTTTATTTGCAGCATAAGGGTTATTTCTGTCAGTGCCCCTCCTGTCCCTACAGTTCTCCCCTTGCTTCCTGTACATACACTTTCTTTCTTTTATCCACATTTTCTCAGTGAAATGCTTATTGTTATACCCTACAGTGCACAGGCTGGACTACAAAATGGACCACAAAAAGGGCTATGCAGTGATTATCAGCAGTGGTACAGCAGCAGATGATTGCTTGTATTGCAAGCTTTAGTGAGTTGAAGCATTGCTCAGAAGTGTTTGGATATCTTTTATTAAAAAAACTAATTTTGCACTCTTTTCCACCTTGGTTTATCATTATTTTCTAGTTATTGGTTCTCTAATATTTGCCAGAGAGTCATCCTTTCTCTCTGTTTTGTTGCCATCGCATTGATTTTTGTCTTCGACATTAAAGCTAGTGTTTTAGACAGCAGTTCCTCATTGTAGAACCAGATACTGTAATGCCAGTACTTTTTGTGGTCAGGAATGTATTCTCATTACAAAATTGAAAGAGTCGGGGTTGTATTTGAAGTTTTAACTTCCTCCTAACTCCTGTCCTCTGGTAAGTTTTCTTAGAGAAACAGACCATATGGCGTCAAGTAAAACTTAATCCATATCTACTTACTCAACAACGCAAAAGAAACAGTAAATTTTATTCTAATTTCTGAGAACCCACTGGTAAGAAAGTTATTATGTAAAACTGTCTGAAAGTCATTTACAGTCATCACAGGGGGTCTATCTGCAGCCTTAATTTGAGATGTGAGATTTTCTATTTCAGCTTACTGCCTTTCAAAACATCTTTCGATAAAACAAAATGTTTTGCACAAAGAATAAGTTGTAATGTACGTAAGTCACTCCAAAAGTAATGCCTCCTATTTATTTCCATGGAAACTACAACAGATGCAAGGAGTACAATAACATTATTTGGTTGAGACACTCTTCATTTCATGGAGTGACAGCTGCGCATGTCAGTCCAGAGTGTGGCTTGTCATTTACATCATTGTCACTTGTGCTGAAATGCACCACGATGAAAGTCAGTGGGTGCCATTTTTTCCATGTGAAGGAATTCAGTGACACACTTTTGCTTCATACCCACTTCCATGTCAGACGCCATTTTGTCAGACTGCCCCTCTGCTGTTATCTGTCACACAGCAAAAAAATGCAACAGAATATTGGTGGGAAGGTTCAATCTCTACTGCCATACCACCAACATCCGCTTCTGATGTTGTGGCCCAACATAATAACATAGAAGGCATTACTTTCAGAGTAGCCTGGGGGAATCTGGGGAATGATTACTTATGTTAAGGATTTAGTTCTATGGAGATTATGGGAAAATTACTATGATTATATTTCATTAGCTCTAGACTATCCTGCTAAAATATTACTGAAAATTTAACTGATATTTGGTTGTCTTTTAGCATGGTTGATGTTTTTCTTACACAGTCTGACTGAGGACAGAACTTTGAGTTTTAACAACAGAAAAAAATGTAAAATATTTTCTCACAGAAATTCTCAGTTGAACGATTTTTCTCTGCGGAATCTTTCTTTCCTCACAGATATTCCTCTCACCTTGTAATTGGAGTTTCTACAAAAAAAAAAAAAATTACACATTATTGTGTTTGGTCCTCTCATGAAAGTAAAGACGTGATACACACGACAGTGTTGTTATTTGTGTTATGATGGTACTTAATGGCTAATTCAAATGGGTTTGTTTCAATTCAGAATAGCTCAAGTTCTCCTTGAAACAGCTTACAACGTTAAGAAGTGGAAGCAAAAAGGGAGAAAGCAGTATAGCCACCCAAGATTTTTTTCAGTTTTCAAACATGTTCACAATGATGTTAATGGTGGAGAATGCATCCATGCAAATATTTAGCAGATATGAGGGGAGACAAAAACAGAAAAAAATGTAACTTGGACACACGTTTGTAGTTCATAGCGTAATGGGAAAGTGTAAAACAATTTGCTTGGGTTTCTGTTGTAACAAAAAAGTAGAAAATTTATTTATCCCGGAACAAGTTTCTTAGGCAAATGATTTATAAGTACACATCCAAAGAAACATGTTTCCAGGTGGTTTTCACTAATGTCTGAATGCATCTGGAGTCTTTCTATTTTTCTTTCTTTTTTTAGCCCAGTCTCATCAATTTCTGTGTATGTCTGGGTGGGTTTATTGAGGAGGATTCTTGGCATTCTGGTTTTAGATTGTGGAAATAATTTAATATTCAAATTCAAACAGATAGACATAGTCTTGAATATTGATCAATTTTCCCGTTAAAAATGCTAATTGAGCCATTACCAGAAGAAGAAAAGAAGACCTAGTTTCTGTGAGTACCTCTGAATGGAGCCATATCCTGTGGCTGAATATTTCAGGGAGCTGCTATAACTTTGCTAAAGATGACATTTATTAGTTGGGATATAGTAACACCTGGCCTTGGCCAGACTGGACTGAAGACCTTTGTTCTCATTCCCATGGGGGTAGCCTGCATATACAATAACATGTATACAAGGACGTGCCTGTTCCTCCGCATCATGCACATACTCTTTGCACTACTTTCACCTGGCTGTCCTTAGCCATATAAGAGTACTGTTGGTTGCATTTCTGAAGTCATATTCAAGTCCAAATGTCAAAATAAGGTAATAATCTATCTGATTTTCTCCATTTGGTGCATTATACACCTACAGAACACTTAGGTGCCAGGAAAATGCTCAGGGCAGAGCATTTAAGCTGAGGCATCCAAAGTAGGCAATGCGAATACTTCCCCTACTAAGCTCTCCACTTTTTAAATAAGATTAATTTCCTCAGCATTTTGAGGAATGCGGTTCTCAAATACAGAAAAAAACATTTGTTTTTACCCTCTTGCTCACCTCTTTGGTGGTAGCAGGTCTTTCTTCTGATTTTTTTTTTTATTGTTCAAAACTTCGAAGTTCCAATAACAGAGGAAGGAGGAGCTGCAGACAGGTAGTATTAAGTTAATAATTTGACTTTGAAGACAATACTGTTAATTGAATACAGTGAGAACTTCTAATTTTTTCTGCCATTGTTAAAATGACAATGTTAAAACTAGCCAGACAGCAGGGAATACTAGAAAGAATGAAAAACAAATACAACATTAGGGTAAGTTGCCAGGTAGAAAGAAAGAATTTTAATTACTTTAAGTCTCATTCTTTAAAAAAGATAAATTTAAAGATACTATTTAAGTCTTCCTTTTTTTTTCTGTATGCATTTACCTCACTGAAAGTTCTTTTTCAAATGTGCTCATTCTTTATTGCAGCAAGCTTTTACCCAAAAACATAGCTACATGCCATGAAATATAATAAGCAAAGCTTGGATTTGTTGTTGTTGTTCTTTTCAAAGAATTGATTTTTTTCTCCTTTTGCAATATGTAATAATGAAAGTAATCTTGGTTATGGTAACTCATGTATACTCTCTTCTCATGAGATCAGATATTAAATTTTGATATATGCATAGTGAGAGTACAAGAATTGATATACTGTCTCATCCACAGAATTTTTTTTTTCTAATTTTAAGTCAATACAATTAATGCAAGACTTAAATTGCCATGATAAATCAGAATATGACAAAGAACTAAAACATATTCTCCTCAGAACTGATACTTCAGAAGAACTTTCCCTAATGCACACTTAATGATAAAAACGACCATTTCTCAATTAAGCTGACAGCAGATTACGAAGTTTCATTATGCAAAATGTGGATTTTTTTTAAAATGCTGGGTAAGTGACAAAGAAACCTTTGAAGAATAATTAATACATTAAAACAAAGGACTTAAGGAGATTGCCAGGCATTAATTAAAAAAAGATCGGTTAATGATAAGAATGAAAATACTTTTACAAGAGAAAATCATTAATCATTTTTTCTCACTGAAATCAGAGTAGTCCAGAGCCCACAAACTTTATATATGCTTTATAGTGATACTTACCAAGACCCTGTGTAGTCAAAGCTGAAGTGAAAATTATTTTTGGAGTACAAGTTTTATTAGCTTGTACAATAAAAAGTAAAGAATAAGAAAATTTTAGACATTATACAATGTACCAAAACCCCAGGTCTCTCTCTGGATTTTTCATATTTTTTAGTCATCATCATAGATCGCTACTAACAAGTTTATACTAGAAATATTCCCCCCAGAAATCTCACCCTGTCTACTTGGTGATTATAATTAAAAAAATTAATGTTTATAATAATATATATAATAAAATAAAACATATAAAATAAGTAATAATTAAAATTAATATTATTAACATGTAAGTATTGATATTAATTTTAAACCCTTGCAGTTAGCATAGAAGAATTTGAAGTACACAATATTTTTATTTTAGTATATGTAAACTGTGCAACATAACAGTCTGGCAGGTAGGCTCTCCATTGTCTTCCTAACCTTTTGTTCCTTTTTCCGTGTGCTTTGGACAACGCACATAACAGGAACACTATCTTGCTTTCTGTGCTTGTTAATGTTGACTGTTTACTTCTTTTAATGTCCTGAAGTGTTCTGGGGTAAGTCTGGGAGAAAGATTTATTTGTTTTTCATTTTGTACTCCAAGTTTTAACATTGCAATGATGATTGTAAAGCTACAGAACTTGAAGCTGTCATAACTGCATGGCACCTTTTGCGGCTTGTTATGCTCAGCATGTCTTCTTTAAGGGGAAACTATGACTGACAGATTGATCCATTACAAAAAAAATGATAAACTATATGTGTTTCAAGTTTATTAATACATTTTCTATTTTCCCCATGTCACAATAAAGTTGTAAATAAAACAGACTTTACAATTTATAATTTTACATTTTGACTTCTGGAAAAGTGGCTGAGTTTTCATTTTTCTTCCTTTCTTCCTCCCAAGACGATAATTTGGTAAGACTATATTTCCCAGTGGATAGATAAATAGATAGTTACCATCCATCATGGTTACAGTGCAGTACCAGCGTCAGCCAGAAGTGTTATGAAGTGGCAAATATTTATCTAAATTGCAAAGGAAGTATTGGTCTTATCTTAATATTTGCCAGAATTATTTCCTGAGGTATTTTTTAAAATATATTTGTCAGACACTGATATTTAAGAAGAAATAAATTTACTTCTTTATTGACTTGCTTCTGCAAACCATAGATTAGATAGCTATCAACAAGAAATATTTGGTTAATGTCTGTTATTTTACTGAGGAGGATTAAATGATTTGTACTATTTCCTAAAACCAATAATGGTACGTTTTATCAGACTAACCTAACACTTCTCGCCAAACACTGTTAGCTTTCTACTTCTGGAATGTATTGTTTTCAAAATTTCAGGCTACTGTAATACAACCTTTCATTTAGCTTTTAAAATGAAACTCATATCTGTGATTACACAATCCTATTTTGGCATTACACAATGAAATTGTCTCTAGAGTGATATAAACTCTGACACATAAACCTATCTATGAGGTCTTCTGAAGAAATCTAGAAAGAACCCAGTAACCTTATATGCTTTGTTAGACCTCTAATATATTTGAGGGAGGAGGTTGCAACTTGAATAGATTGCCATCATGTATCTGTTTTTATATGTATTTAAGCATATTTTCCACAAAAAATTTGGTTTCTCAAGCGTGAAAATCAGATTGTTATGATGCAAGAACTTGAGTGTTCAGGTAAAAGTACGTCTACCACTGGCACATCTTCTGCATCTGTCATTGCCCTCAAAAGCTTTATGACTAGAGTAAGTGGTTGAGACCTAAATCTTCTAAAAAACATCTGCAGTTTAGAAGACCATACAGAGATGCAGCCAGCAGTCTCAGAGCTCTGTGTGTGAATATTCATCCTCCTCTCTTTTTGGAGCTGCCTTTGAAGCATCAGAGGGCAGATATGGTAAGTGATGAGTGGCACAAGAGTCCTCACCTGTGCCATTATGGCTTTAACCGTATAGGGATCATACTTTAAGCCTCTAATATGGAAATGGAAGCTTAGGAGAAGGCAGAGGTTGCCTGTGCTGAATGTTAATTCTTTTTTCTGTGTTGATAGCAGCAGAAACAAGAGAGTTTCCTTGCTTCCAGAACTATCCTGAAGTTAAAAGCCTGTATTATCCTTCTCCCCACTATATCTTTTACTGATATCTATATCTATTCCTGATTCGGGAGATTTGTGAGCATTAATGGACCTTCAAAGAGTAATTACATCTAGTTGTCTCATATCCTGAATGAAGGAATATAACAGCCTCAGTTATTGTAGGAAGAAAAAAATAAAAGAACATATTATCTCCATTTTCTAAAGAGCTGATTTAGGAAAGAAAAAAAAAATAATGTTATTTCATGCCTGAGCCCTTATGTGAGGAACAGGAATTTGACTCCTCAAAAAGTTTTGCTTGGTTCTTTCTCAGGTACATATGCTCCCAAAACAGACTGATACAAAGAACTCATTAGTCCTCAGCAATTAATCCCTTTTTGCTTTCTGTCCCAGATGCAGCTCCTTAGATCTCTTTTGGATGTGACTGTTATCCTCAGACATAGTGTGCCCGGGCACACACTCAGTAGTTAAGTGTTGCAGTACTTTATAGCCAAGGCTTTCAGCATTCAAAATTAACTTGTCCCTCCAGCAGTCCTACTAGATTGAATCCCAAGCCACACACTCTTGGCCTTGATGTGTTCCAGTGGGGTAGAAATTACATGCTGACACTGTTCACTGCTTTCAGATTCTTTTTGAGCTGATTGATCAAGGGTACAGGGGCAGGTTCAACTGTGGCTTCGCATTGCTTTGATATAAGAGAACCAATGGCAACATACAAAAAATGAGCTTGTTCTGGAAGTACAAGGATGACTTTATTTCTTTGTTTGTTTGTTTGTTTGTTTGTTCAGGCATATCTTTTCAAAGAATATTTCATTGAAATCCTCATTAGGGAGATAGATGATCAAAGCTGGTTCTGCGTTGTCCCTGAGAGTTTGTCTTCTTTCTATTCCCAGAGCAATTCAGAAAATGCATTGCAACCTTACTATCCTGGATCTTACAAGCAAGAGTTTCAGATAGCTGAAACCTCATCTAATCAGCTGCTGTCTCTGTTACTTCTACTGCTGTTTGCTACTTGCAGTAATAATAGAATCACAGAATGGCTTGGGTTGGAAGGGACCTCAAGGATCATCAAGTTCTGAAGTATTTGTAACATGCTTTCATGACATTTATTTTTAGGAAGAAATTGTAAAATGATCACATGCTATATTTGAGTAATATACACTTGTATGAAAAGTTACCTTGATTGGGCTGTATATGCTTAGGCACAGTAAAATAGAGCTGCAGTAAGGAGTGAACACTGAGTAGTTGTGCCCACCTTGTCCACATGAACTCAGTACTATCACATGATATGACAGGAACAAGAATGTTTCTGTTCATGACTGTAACACCCCATACTGTCTGATACAGAATCACAGAATGGTAGGGGTTGGAAGGGACCTCTGGAGATCATCTAGTCCAACCCCCTGCTAAAGTCAGTTCCCTGAAGTAGGTTACACGGGGAAGTGTCCAGGCAGGTTTTGAATATCTCCAGAGAAGGAGGCTCCAGAACCTCTCTGGCAGCCTGTTCCAGTGCTTGGTAACTCTCAAAGTAAATAAGATGCTTTTCATATTTGTATGGAACTTCCTGTGTTTCAGTTTGTGCCCATTGTTCCTTGTTCTGTTGCCAGGCAACACTGAAAAATTCTGATTCCATCCTCTTGATAACTGCCCTTTAGATATTTAGAAGGGTTGATAAGGTCCTCTCTCAGTCTTCCCAGGCTGAACAGTCCAGGGGGATATATGCCCCAAAGATAATGGGATGGAATGGAATGGAATGGAATGGAATGGAATGGAATGGAATGGAATAGAATAGAATAGAATAGAATAGAATAGAATAGAATAGAATAGAATAGAATAGAATAGAATAGAATAGAATAGAATAGAATAGGAGTAGAATAGACTAGAACAGAACAGAATAAGACAGAACAGTTGGAAGGGAACTGCAATAATTATCAAATCCAAGTGCCTGACCACTTCAGGTATAGCCAAAAGTTGAAGTATGGTATGCAGCATGCACCTCTCAGTTTATTATCAGTAGCAAACTTGCTGAAGATGTATTCAATGCCTGCATATAGCTCATTGATAAGAATGTTGAACAGAGCCAGCCCTAGAGTAAAGCTGAAGAGGAAGACAGCCATCATCAGTCTTAAGTGCTTACTAACATTTTGTAAGCGTCCATTATTGTTTTTTTTTTCTGTTCTATTGCAGATATTGAGCTTGAAAGTATTGACAGCTGACTGATGATTAATTTTGTGTTACTAAAAATTCATGACATTTCTGTCACGCAATCACAGAATGACTGAACAGTCCTAGCTCTTTCAGCCTCTCCTATGAGGAGAGGTGCTTATGTCCCTTCATCATTTTTGTTGCATTTCAATGGACTTTCTCCAGTTCGTGTACTGCTTGTGCTGGGAGGAGGCAGAACTGGATGCGGTAGTGCAGGTGTGGCTTTGTCAGTACTGAGCAGAGGGCTAGAGTGACCTCCTGCTATCTGGTGGCAATACTTTGCCTAATGTATACCATGTTACCAGTAGCCTTCTATACATTGTCAGCTCATGCATCTTGGTGCCGTTTAGGACCCCCAAGTCTTCTGCCAAGTTGCTTTGCAGCTGGGTGGCCCTCAGCCTGTACTGATGCCGGGAGTTGTCTCTCCTAGTTGCAGGAATTTGCACTTCTTGCTGAACTTCATGAGGTGCCCATCAGCCCAATTCCAGTTTGTCAAGGTCCTTCTGGATAGCAGCCAACCACTCTGGTGTATCTGCCACTCCTCAGTTTTGTTTCATCAGAAAAGTTTCTGAGGATACACTGTCCCATCATCCAGATCATTAGTGAAAACATTGAACAAGATTGGACCCAGGGGTACATCGTTAGTTACTGGCCTCCAGTTAGACTTTATGTCATTGCCATGACCCTCTGGGCCCACCTACTAAGGGAGTTATCAGTCCACTTCCCTATCTTCTCATACAGTCCACATTCCATAAGTTTTTATGGGAGATAGTATCAAAAGCCTTACTGATGTCGTATCCAATGATGACAATGACAATACTCAGTGCTATTCCCTCACCTACTAGAACAGTGATATTATCACAGGAGTTCATCAGGTTTTCAGGCATGGCTTCCCTTTGGTGAACTGCTTGTCTTTAATGTGCCTGGAGGTGATTTTGAGGACTAGATGCTGCATCATCTTCCCAGGGACTGACATGATGCTGACTGGCTTGTAGTTTCCTGAGTCCTCGTTCTTGCCCTTCTTGAAGATAGGGGAGACAGTTGTTTTCCTCCAGTCCTCAGGTACCTCTACCCATCACTGCATTTACACAAAAATTATTGAGACTTGCCTTGCAATGAAATCAGCTGGCTCCTTCAGCACTTATGGGCCCATGAACTTTCATATGTCTGAGATCCTTAAATCCAGTGTGTCTGTTTTATCTTAATGATGTGAAATTAACAGTTTTCCCTTGTAATACATTGTTTCTTCATATGCCATGATACAGTAATACACACCTTGCATCGCGATAATTTACTTTTTTTCCTGATCACTATTGTCTGTGTTCAATTTAGGATGGAAGTTTTTGGGGTTCTCTCTCTGAAGACCACACAAAAAAAAAAAAAAACCTCCTTTTTTTTTGTTAGAGATTGACATTTAAAAAAATTACAGAGGTTAGTTTTTTAAAAATACAATCCAGTATTAAATTATAGATTCTCCTAGGCTTCCATTTTAGATAATCTATTAAGATATTTCAGTGTGAATTTGTATCCTTTAAATAAATAACCTTCCCCCCCCCACACACACGTGCATAAAAAAACCACCATGAATTAAGGTCTCTGAAGTATAAAGAGAAAAAAAAAGATAGCATATTATAGCTTTCCAATGCAATTTTGGAAATGCACATAATTTTGAATGTAATATACAGTAAATTGAATCAGTAAGTACTAGGCTGTGTTCTTTAAATTATTTGTATTTTGTTGCTATTAATGTCAAGGAGTAATGATTTCTTTTGCATTTTTTCTATAGCTGCTGATAAGATGTGTCCAGCTAATATCCTATAAATTGGATGAAGCTTATTGATAGTGAGCAGTGTTCATCTATATGAACACAGTCACAGACCATCATGGTTAATAATTAAGGAAGTGTTAAATATTATTATTTTATCCTTTTTAAATTTATCCTTTAATTTGGGGTTTGCCTTTTTGTGTGCGTGCACATTTCATTTCTTCACATTTGCTGTTCACATTGTTTGCATGCTAAGCAGGCAGCACTCTCATTCAGTTATTTTCCTACTAGCTATGTATCTTTGTATGCAGAAACACTATGTGAAATACCAACCTTAAAAGCAATTGGAAACAGAGACTTCAACTGTGTTAATTAGTAGGAATAAATCACCTAGGAATCCTCAGTAGACTTGCACCAGCATTGATTTTTCAGTATAAAGGTGAACAGTTTTAAGGTCTCCAACAGGTCCTTCCTAAATCACTAATATCATCTGCCAGAATTGCAACACTGGAACGTAAATCTCCCATATAAACCCTGTTCATGTCAAGAACAAGACAGAAAAAGGCCACCCAGCATTCTTCAATAATACTTTCTGGAGAAAGTTTCTTCCAAAACATAGCACAGCAATCCATGGAACTCTTTGTGATGAACAAGGATGCCAAAAAGAGGAGCTTGAATTACAGACCCAGGAATGAATCTACCCCCTCTAATAAGTTTTCTATACATTAGAGAAAGAGGAATCAGTCACAGAAATCAGAATCAGTCACTCTTATTTCCTCATCTACTCTTTGCCTATGTGAGTGCTGAGAGAGCTTGGGTCTCACACGTGGATAACATTCGTCAAGGCAGAGGAGGACAGCAGAAGCCCCAGACAGTGCAAGTTGATGCTTTTTGATCTTTACTCCCCTTTTCCAGTATTTATTTCCAAAGCTTCTGTATTCAATGAGTCTCCTCTAACTCTGGCTAATCAAGAACTTCTCAATAGCTTTTTCTACCATTTTTACAAGATGTGAAGAGGAAATACTTACGGCATTTGTGTCTTAAGAAGGACTCAAACAGTCCCAAGGGAGACCTCCCTTATCAATTTACATTCTTTTCTTAAGCATATCACTGTATTACACAGTATTACGTATTCATTTTGTGATGAACTTTGAGCTCATAACAACAGCAGTAGAATGTGGAGAATACCCTTATATTTTGGAATTCTTCCAAATGCTCAATTCTTAATGTCCTTGCTGGTGTACATTACAGGAAAAGTACAAGATCAGACTTTCTGTACTGACATTCCTGTTCCCTCTGTCAGTGGAAACATTTCAGGAAGAGACCAACCAGCTTCTCAGTGTTGCAAAACCTACTCACTGGAACCGTAGTAGTTGTACAGGTGACATCTTAGAGAAGCCCTAAGCTGTTCTGATACTGCATTTGTCATGGTAAACCACAAACTGAAAATGCTTCATATAACATATGACTTTAAAGAAGATAGAATCCGAGCCATCGAATTTATGGTCAGTTAAATATCTTTATGATTAGCAATGGGAAATTTTGGAAGCCACTTCTGCACAATGCAGGAAAACAGAATAAATATAGTTTGCTTAGAAACACAATGCTTTTCGCTTTCTTATCAGGATGCTAAGAAAGTTTTTACCTCTAATTATGTTGTCTGAAAAATAAAATGTATTGGTGTCTATTCTAAAGGACAGGTATATGAAAATCCATCAATTTTTATGTATGGAATAACATAAAATGAGAAGGTTATTTTTTTGCTTTGATTTCCTGCTTCGTTACTTCCAGTCACTGGGGAAATAAGTTGAATCTGCTCATCTCTTCCTTCTAGTTTACATTTCTTCTCAACAAAAAAAAATAATTGTGTTTTCTAAGCATTTATTTTATTTTCACACAGATTAGGTTTTATGTTTCCTGTCTGGCTTTTGAATAATCATGTAGGTAAGATAGCAAACCAAAACAACAACAATAAAGCACAAAGCAAAACCTCTTCATATAGATGGTACTTCAAAAAGAAACTGTGAGCTTGGAAATCAGAAAAGTTCTTCTTCCCTATAAACTAATTTAGACAGATTTACACTTTATTCCACAGAAAATAACATTTTGTTATATCACATTGGGTTTGATGAATTGTAAGTACTCACATACAAAAAAAATCTGTCACAATAAAGCAAAGTAAAAATGATATCTAGAGCATCAGCATTTCATACAGCTGAGTACTGAAAAAGCTGAATCTTAATACTGCATTCATCATTTTGCTACCTATAGCATTTGAGAACCTCTGAGCTGATTTTGTTTATTGTTTTCTTCTTTGGAAAGTAAGACAATCAAGGCATATGAAAGAAAAATCCATTATTCCCCAAAGTATTGCTTAGTAGTTTCAAATATAATGGTATGTCTTTGATGCTGAATAGAGATTTCCTAAGATTTTATTTCCTCTCTGTTGGAGGGTCCATAATATCTCCTCAAAGCTGTGGACTCACTTAGAGTTTTAAAAGCTATTGGTTCTCTCGTTCATGGCGCAATCCTGAAATTTCTCCAGGTGTACGGACTCTATGCATTCTCCCCACTTTATGACATCTGTTTTGCAATCTGCTCTGGAATTCCTATTCCCTGTGCTGTTTGGCCTTTAATGTACATTTCTTCTGGCAGCTGTGGGCTATTCTTGTACTAGTACTGGCTCTTTTAAGTACTCAGAGCATCAATTAGTGATTCCAGGTTACGAGTCTTCTATCCTACCTCATGATTCAGAGAGGATTCTTATTCATTTCCAAAAATCTCAATTTCATGTACTTACCTTGGCAGTGTAAGGTAACTTGTAGTAGAAATGAGAAAAAAAATCCTATCTCCTCTTACTTCTTGCAGAATAACTGCAGTTCTTTCTCTTGTACAGAATTACTTACAGGGAAGAAGAAACTTCTTTCCAGTTGAATTACTACCCTGGGTAGGTGAAACTGCTGGACCAAGTATTGCAACATTCTCTGCTACCACAGTTCACCTAAATGAACCTACATTATTAAGGTTTTCTTTATAATTAAATCAAATCCTTTCCATTTACTAAAGGTTTTGAGTTTTATTTGTTTGCATGGTTGCTTTTTTGTACTTAAGTTTTCTTGGGCATATATTGTTAGTACAGTTGCTATTTGTTACCTCAGTTTCTCTAAAGTTGGTATTTAACAGACCTAAAACTCATAACGTCAGAAGGGGATGAATGCAGTGACTGCACTAATTATTGCCTTTTAGTGCCATGATCCACTGAACTGAAACAAAGATTTTTGGTGTAAATGAAGCTTTTCTGATTCATCTCATTAATAAGTTTTGGAGGAATTTCTGCTTTTCATTAATTCATCCTCTCTGAATTAATCCCTTTCTCCCAAAATTTGTTCTCAAGTTTACCATTTTTCCTCCAATTTTCCATGCTTTCCATTATAAAATATTCAGTTAGGAAAGGGATTTAAGGATGTCCCTATTTCTTTTTATCCTTTTAAGCAAAAGAATTAAATCGTTGATTGCAACCAAAGTTTGGAATTACATTTTTGGTGTTTTGTCTTGTATTATTTACTGGACTGCTTTAAGTCCAAGCTTCAATTTTTAAAAACATTACGCCTTGATAAATAATTATAACTGGATCAATAGTACAGGAAAACAATTTTTCTAATCTACTTCTTCAGATGAGGAAAAGAAAAAAAAATTGACTTGGATACTGAGGTAGAGCAGTTACAGCATAAACTTTCAAAATTGTCATGGTCATTTCCAGGATCAAATCTATTAATATTCTTTTATTATGTACTGTGAAATACGTTAATAATCAGTGATGAAGGTTTGCTATTTGTCAAAATATAGATTAAAATCTTTTCTTATGAGTAACAGATAATTGTGAATTTTCATATGGTTAGGCAAAGAAGATGACACAATTATCTAGTGGTAATATGTTAAATAAAGCTACAAGTCATCTAATCTCAATCTGGATGTTTTACATCAACATATTTTTTTTTTTCAGTTGGTAAGTTAGAGAACTTTGCCTGTTCATACTATCCAGAATTGTTATTTCATTGTTCTTAGGCATCTTTGAGGGACATTGCTGATACAGAGCCATAATTTTTCTAAATTTAATCAGTACAACAATTACAAAAAAAATACTGTGAATAAACCCTTACTTATAAAAAAAGGAAAGGTAGAAGACTTTTCAGGTGCATTCATCTACACAAGCTATGACTCAGGTTACCCACAATTAAAATTCTTCACTTATTATCAAAACTATACTATTTCTTACTTCATAAGTGGTATGAGACTGGTGTTTTCTTATTATATGAAATAAATGCAGCTACCTTACCTGTTCATTAAAAAGCAGTGCTTTTAATTCTTGTAATTCAGATTTACAATTCAATTTAATTTTAACACACATACAATTAAACAGAATACTCCTATGTATACGCACTCACTTTCTCATGCTGAAGCCTTTCTTGAATAATCTGTATGTCAGACATGCAACATCATGTCGCGATAAACACTGAAGTCTAGTGAAGGACTTCTCTGCACAATCATAAATATGACAGGATATTTAGGGCAGCGTAATTGTTTATGAACACTGAAGCAGAACACTTTCTGAGCCCAGTGATCACAGATGGACTCACACGTCTGTCCCTTATCTATTACCAGGACATGAGATGGGAGTGAGGCCAGGTTGAGCACAAAGGAGTCTACCACATCCACTGTTAATGAAATGATTTGCTAGATTCCTCAGCCCAAGCTGTGCGTTAGAAAGCAATTGTGCATACAATTGATTTATGACTGTGGCATCCAGCTGGTTTGTCAAATTCATCGCTGTGTAGTCAGCCATCCAAACATAGATTTGATTGAGAAACTCCTGGCCTGGAGAGTACTGGTTAAGGACAATGCGTAGTCTATAGTTGCCCTTGGGAAAGCCGTGTGGCATAACATCCAAGTAGTTAAGTGGTATAGAATCATAGAATCATAGAATTAGGTAGGTTGGAAAAGACCTACAAGATCATCCAGTCCAACCATGCCTCCCTGGGCAGCCCATTCCAGTGCCTGACCACTCTCTCAGAAAATAAGTACTTCCTAATGTCCAGCCTAAATCTCCCCTGGTGCAACTTGAGGCCATTCCACCTCGTCCTGTCACTAGTTACAAGAGAGAAGAGGCTGACCCCCAGCTCACTACAACCTCCCTTCAGGTAGTTATAGAGAGCGATAAGGTCTTCCCTGCACCTCCTCTTCTCCAGACTGTTCTCACTCTTTGGCAGTGAAGATTTTTGGATTCTGTAACTGCCACATCCAATGATCTTAAGAGCCTGCAAAAGGAGAGTATAGGTGGTGGTTAACAGAGACCTAAGAGAGAACACCAAGTAGGCATGCAAATTTCATCGTATGCACTTAGAAGGACTGCTCTGAATAGAAGTTTCCATAACATAGCCAGCATTGATGATGTAGGTTACACGAACAGGCAGATTGGCTGGAGGCCTCACTAGCCTCCAGCATGATCCTACAAGCTGTAGACTTACTGATACAAGCTGATTGCCCACAGACTAGCATGAGTGAAAGACAGATAGCATGGTGTCAAGGAACAATAACAACCCACCAGGATCAGCTTGAAGGGAGTACTGGGCAGTTTTCTACCAGCTCCACTCAGGTATCTACTAAGGTGGTCATTTAAATGCTGAAGCACTCTCTGCTTATCCTTGCATGTAAGTGACACGCTGTCATCCTAGTAGCGCCTGTGTGTCTCCTAAATCTCAAATATTTTATTTTGTGATGAGAAATGATGTCACAGACAAGGCTCTGTGACTCTAGGAGAGTCTCTATCTCACCCACTGCTATTGATGAGGACTGTGTGGGGGAATGGATGAGGTTGGCAAAGGGGGGCAGTCACAATAATAATTCGGTCCCCATTACAACTCTTTATATAATTACTGTCATGACACATTGTTCCCAGTCTCCAGAAAGGAAGGAAAAATTAGTTTGAAGCCAGTTTAAGTCCATTGCTCTCTTTGAAATTCTTTTGTTAGTTTAATTTTCATACTCTTTGTTGGGCTGAACCATACATAACCTTCTCTTCCCTCCATGCTTGTCTGGATGACCCTCTTTTAATAAACTCTGGGAAAAACATTTCCACTACAAGATGTTGCACTCATTTCTCATAGCTATTTCTCTTTAAAAAAAAAGCCACTCTCTCAGGTCCCCTTTTTGCTGAGGGGAAAAAAAAAAAAAAAAAAAAAACTTTGCTACAACTGTGACCAGTCACTCCCTACACCATTTCCTGAATTTCAGGGGCACCTTGTCCTTGCCAGTCTCTTCTGAACATTTTTCCATGTTAGGTCAGTCACACCTAGAGAAGACTTAGGGGATTTTTTCAACACCTGATAGGAAAGTGCAAACAGAATGGGGCCAAACTCTTTTCAGTGATGTCCAGTGGAAGGACAAGAAGCAATGAGCCCAAACAGAAAGAAGCAAGGCTCCACTGGGCAGCACTTCTTTACTCTGTGAGTGACAAAGCACTGGCACACGTTGTCCAGAGAGCTTGGGGAATCTTTCTCCTTAGGGATCTTCAGTAGCCATCTGTGTCCCTGAGGACGTGGCTATAGATGTCTCTGCTTGAGCAGGGAGACTAGATGGACCTGGAGGTTCCTTTTAAACTCAACAATTCTGGGACTCTGTGATTCCTCATGTAACGCTATGTAACGGAAAAACATGCTTGACTGCAAGACTAAACCTTTGCTGAATGACTGCAGAAGGAACAGAGTTCTCCATTTCCATGCTAGGACATGTAAGGAATTAAAGGTTTCCTGGTAGCTGCGCAAACAGCAGGATGGGAAGTGTGAGCAAGCTGTGTCACAGCTACATAAGAGACAAGAACCATGATGTAGCACAAAGTGTTCATCTGAGATTGCTCATGTCTGTGTTAGATACTGGCAGTGCTGCAGAGTGATGACGTCTTATGTGCCCAGCAGATAAAAAGGCTGTATGAGGAGTCAGAGGAGCATGGGGGTTAGCGGGCCTTTAAAAACGAACATGCTAATTCTGGGTAAAGGACCATGTGATTTGATGGGTAGGAATTTTATTTGTTTGAATTTGAACTTTACAGTAGAAGAGACCTAAGACACAGAGGCCATTTCCTGTCATATTTAGAATATTGGTACAAATTTGCCTCTCCGTTTATGAGCTTACAATCACAACTAGGTGTTCAGACTGCTTCATAGCAAGATTTTAATAATTTCACTCTAGATTTAGAATGTCATAACTTAAACCTCTGGAAAATGAAACATACCATCTAAGGTGTCATCTAGTCACAGTTCTCTTTGGTCAGTGAGCAAGCAAGCTCTCCTAAAGGTAAGTTATCCGACTGTTTTCAGTACGCTGGCTAAAATTAGGTGAATCACTCATCACTGGTGATAGAAGGAGCCCCTGTATCAGGCTTAGGTTAGCCATTAACTTTTAGAGCTTTTAAAGCAATTTAAGCAAGATAAATCTCACCCTTAGGATCAGAAAATCTTCACTCCACCCGCTAGAGTTGCAAAAAAAATCTTGTTTGCCCCAACAAGCTTAAAGACCTTTAGAACAAAAGACCAAACACATAAAAAACATCATAAATATGCCATTAGAAGAGAGCAGGGGAGAACAGACACAGACAATCTCATAAATATTAGGGAAGCAGAAATTGTTCCTGGTGAACGTGTCCACAGGATCTTAAGAAGTCATGGAAATTGTGCTGAATAACCAAACTGGTGCTTTTATTTTTCTAGATTCTTTAGTTCTTCCTGCTAACAAATGTTTCCCCTTTTGATGACACTGTGAAGTCTGGCTTCTTAGAAACTTAGGCAGTCAGTTCCTTGTTCTATTAGTCCACTTTTATATTTCTTAATTTAGGCATAATTTCTCTTTTTACAATTTTGCCTTGTGGTTTGCCTTTATTTCCAAAAGACAACTGTTCTGCCTTAAGTATTTATTAAATATGAAATTCTTCTCGGTGCTTCCTTCTCATTTTTGTCTGCAGATTATATCTACCATTTTGTGGCCTAATAGAGCCTTGTGTGTATTCAGAAGTCCTCTATTTGGGTACCTCAGTACTTTGTTAAATTAAGATGACATATGGCCTTATTTCCATCTAGAGGAATGTGACTGGAGTAAACAGCTTTCAGTCAACAAAATATTTCCATATGTACTATCACAGAACCTTATTCTCCGCCTTTTGTTTATATTTTCCGCCTTTTAGTATACCCTCTTTACAAGTGAGGAAAACTGAGATATAAAGAGATGGAGCTACTTGTATTTTGTTAAACTGAAATTCATTGCAAAGCTAGGTGGGTATGAAATCAAATCTGCTGGGTCCAGAGCTATTGGGTCCAATGATTCTTGATTCTCAGCAGACATGAGTACTGGCAGTCTCTTTTTGAAAAAATATGTAAAGACTGGAATATATTTTAGGAGTTCACATTTTTGCTCAGAAACAATGTGATCTCTTGTTTGGACAGTGTCTCAAGACCACAACTAACACCTTCCACAAGAAATAATTACAACGAAGAAACTTCCTGCTTTATCTTTTTAAAAAATGCATCAATGTAATTATTAAGTATGCATAGTCTAGTGCTCCCTAGCAGCTTTAACTGTGAATCGTCATGACGCATTTCATAGTAAATTAAAGAAACACCAAACCACCAGATTTCCAATCTTTAAACATCAGTTTACTCAGATAACCTAGGGTCAAAATCGCTAAAAGCTTAACTCATAAATTTACGGCTATTGCATGGCATGCCCACAGAATGTATTTTTGTTCGTCCTTATTAAATACAATCAATTTCAACAATCTTTCATTTATTTCCTTTGGGCAATATGTAACTCAAAAAATTGAATGTTTCAGAAAGTTATATGTGTGTAAAAAGAAAGTTTTATAATGAATGTATTCTTGCAGCCTTCCTATAACAGGTGGTATCATTTCTCTGCTAAAATATTTTAGTAACAGTATGAAGACACAAAGCTGAATTCAAAGCATTATGTATAAAAATATACCTCCTTTTGAAGATACCAATGTATTTTTTCTAAAATATATCAATAGGTCACTCCAAAAGTAATGTCTTATTTTGATAATTAATATCCATTTAACATCTCCCTGGTGGAAGAGTCCTGCCTTTCAGCCTCTCCTCGTATAAAATATGATCCAGTCCCTTATTGTCTTTGCTGACCATTTCTGGACTCATTCAAAGCCCTATCCTTCTTGCATCGGAAGCCTGGAACAGTCCTGAGCACTCACAAAGTGTTTCACTAGAGTTGAGGTGAGACTCCTGACCTACTCATAATGCTCTTTCTAACACAATCCAGAATGCCACTGGATCTATTCGTGGCAAGAGCACATTGCTGACTCACATCCTGCTTGTTCACAGTGCTGCCTTCCAGTTCCTTGGCCCTCCAGCATGTACTGATGCCTGGGGCTACTCCTCCCAGTTTTCTGTTCTCTTTATCAAACTTCATGAGATTCCTTTCTACTCATTTCTCTGGCCTGTCCAGGTCTCTCTGAATTTCAGCACATCCATTTTCCATGGCCTAGGCCGTAACTGAACATGATCTAGAGTACTGATGGAGTAAGTAGGATGGGTCTACACTTGTTCACTTTTTCTAGTATGGTAATGGCAACCCACTTTAAGAAACAGTAGGAACATCAGGGGAAATACTATATGTCTCAGCTAATGACTAAAAGGATCACAAAACAAAGACATGAAGGCAATCAAAATATTATTTTTGTAAATTAAATAGCATTACATTCTGCTTAGTGTGTGGATTGATGTTTCTTATTTGCCAGGAAAATAAAAATTCAGGAGTAGATTGCAGAGCACTGCCTTATCAGTCACTTGCATTTGTTCATGCTCAAAAAATAGTTGTAGTTGCCCAATCATCATTTTAGGCAACCATATTTTGACTTCTCTTGTCCCAGTTTGTATTTTTTTTTTTTGAATGAGGATACTGGGATATGAACTGTTGTGTAAAGCATATTGAGAGGAGTAAGTTGAAGAAAAAAAAAATTCTGAGTAACATTCATGACATTTTTACCTAATTATCCACCAAGCTCATGAAAGTACTCTCTTGTGCATAATTGAGATTGTTTGTTTGAGCAAGAAGCAATAAGAAAAAGTAAGAATGCCAGTCTGAATATTGCTTTTAATAAAAAATAGAGATTAAAACACTAATGAATTCTCTGATGATTCTACTGTGCACTTTTTATTTGAATCATCTTACATAGTCTAGAAATCTGAAAGAAACAGCATCCCAAAGCTACTTTTGTATAAACTAGACTTCTTGAATAACATTTCTGTTATGAATTTTCACTCACAGAACCACTGCATGTTACAGAGAATTGGTTTTCAACCTCTTATGTTCTTTATTACATTATATAGGAACAAAACTTCCCTGTAGACAACTCATGAAACACTTTTATTATTCAAAGATCAGACTGATTTTTCACTAAAAAAAAAATAACTCTGAATCAGTTTATGACATTTGTTTTTGTTCATTATTTATTTATTATTTGTTTTTATTTTATTATGGAAGTACTTTAAAATCAGAATGACTAAGTGGCAAAGGAAAGGACTTGATACTGTAAAGCAGAGTGGCATGTAAAATCAAAAGAATGCATGTAAATAAAAAAATCCTGAGGTATTTGTTTTTTGTTCTTTGGGTTTTTTTTTTTTTTTCCTTTTCGTAAATCCTCAGTTGCAGAGAAAAAGTAATAAGTCTGTATCTGTCTGTCCTATTATTCACAGTACAGCAAACCAAAGTGTCAAACCATCTTTCACAAGATACCTTTAATCAATCTGAGATGTATATAGCAGATGACTTCTATCTGTACAAAACAAGGAAGAAGGAAGATCTATTTACAGCACTAACTGTTCTCATAAACGGAGTTTTAGATCACTCAGTTGACACTACTGGTACCAGAATTTTTGTGTCCTAATAATTCCACAGAATCTGATTAGGTTTTTTTTGTTCAGATCCTTCTACATTTCAAATTCATGAGCTCATTCAGTCATAGTTCTACCTGCCCTAAGGCTGATTGTACTCTTGACCAGAAATGAGCAATCACTGAAAGCACTGTATAAAGACTTTTCAGGGTGGGTGTACTTCAATTTGGCCAATGGGCCATGCTGGAGCACCTTTTATATCTAGAAACTTTTATGACTGCAGCTAGAGAAATCAGAGCTGCAAGGCTTCATTGAGTTAATCTAAAACATCAATCCTTACTAAAGGAAAAGGATAAGGAGAAGTAAGCCCTAGGTAGGTCCTTTGCAGCTGGAGCATCTCTGTCACTTACTAACCACTCACACGTCTAAAACAGACAGCTGAATTTCATAAATTGAAATTTAAAATTAATAAAGGATATTCCTGAAAACATTTAATAAGATCACCACAGAAAAATAATCAGCAATCTCTCTTGAAATTGGAATATACAAAACTAATAACTTCAAGAGTATTAATTTTATTTTCATGTTGAAAGTATACTTTTAACACATGGGCTATTATGAAAGCACTGGCTCCAAACAAATACAAATCTCTAATTTAAACTGAGCCACATTGAGTGACTTAAATGTTTAATATGCTCAGAAAAGCACTGTGATACATTTTGAAATATGGAGTCTCACCTTGCTTATATTCAAAGGGTTTTGTTTGTGTTTTTCAAGTTTGTTCTTATTATATTATATGTGTTGTTCTTATTATATATTATAGCTGAATCTTTTCTGAAGAATTTGAATATTCAAGGAATACAGTCTTATTCAGTGGTAAAAACATTGTCATTTACTTTTTCTTTATGTGTAGTTCCAGAATCATGTTATTTAATTCCCAGTCTTTTGTGGAATATTACAGCATAATCACTTCTGATTCAGAAGCCTTGTAAAACTGAGTATGTTCACCCAGAATTTACACATACAAACATGTGACTCGCTGATGCTAGAATAAAAATCAATGGATTATTAATATTATGGAAATGCCAAAAACAGGCCCAGGATTGGATTGAGAGTGTTGAAAATGAATTGCTGACAGTAGAAGATACTCCAGGAAGACATAATACTGAAGATGGACAAAAATAGCAATTATTCTTGCTGAACTTTATTGACTCTCAGGAAGGAAGGTTTACATTGACTGAGGAAAAAGAGACAATCTAGCGTGTGTCACTGAAAAATAACTGAAAAATAAATAATAAAAAATAAAGGTGTAGGAAGAAAAGCTTTTAGAATGCAGGAAATAAGCTTACTTATATAGTACTCATCTAAAATAGGTATAGCCATAGCTCAGAGGAGAAAATACCATTTTTAGGTATAAAAATAACATCTAAAATATCTGATTATATATAGAAAATTTATAGTTTTTTATATGCTGTCCTAGTTTCAGATAGGATACAATTATTTTCTTCACAGTGTCTGGTATGATGCTATCTTTTGGGCTTTAGGAGAAAAAAATATCAGTAACATACTGATCTTTTAATTGTTGCTGTGCAGTGTTGAACAGAACCAAGGAAGTTTCAGATTCTTGTACTGTTTTGCCTGCATGGAGGCTGGGGGGGCACATGGATCTGGGAGGAGACAGAACCAGGACAGCTGATCTAAACTGGCCACAAGGGATATTCCATACCATATGACATCATACAAAACTATAAAACTGGGAGCAGATGACTGGGCTGAGGGGGCTGCCACTGCTCAACACATTCACTAGTTGCGTGCATCAAATTTGATAAATCAGAAAATGTCTTCTACAGATATATATGTCTATATTCTATAAGTAATTACTGGTACCTTGCCAAAATGTTTTAAATTAACCTATGTCAGTTTCTGGTAATAGGAGCATACTGTACAGAAGGAAGCCCTAAAATCCTGTGCAGGGTCTGTTACCGAACTCCAACAACCCTCTTCGTATTACCCTTGCACGTAGAGAACCTAAACCTGGTTCCTGGCCAGCAACTGCTCGTAGCATCAATATGATGAGCAGCAAAATGGCATTTATTGGTAAAAGCTATAGAACTATATAGTATTTCTTATCTTTTTACTAGACTGTTCCAGAAGCTCATGCAGGCTCCTGGCCAATCATATTGAATCTCCCGCTTCTGACCTCTCACTTCCGGAAGGCCATATACAGTGCTGTTATACACCTTGTTATGAAAACAAAGAAGGACAGCCTCTCCTTACGACACGGGTTCAAGTAAAGTAGGTGAACCAATAGTAAGCATATGGGGAAGGGCCTTAACGCGTTACAACCCGAATGCCCCGTAACACGCCTACTACAACAGGTCTATACCTTTCTTTAGAGTTATTTGTGTTGATTCTTCAGAGATCTTACAGGGTTTCCATTATAATTAGCTGGCTTCTTGGGAGAGAAACCTATGGTGCACAGTTGGCTTACTCCTAAAAAAACAGTGGAAAAGAGTGAAAAGGAGTTAAGCTTCCTTATGAAGTACTGATAGTTCAAACAGATGATCTTGGCCAAAATCATCCTGTATAAGACAGGACTAGAAGAGAGAGGATTGTGTTTTTCAGGACTTCTTTTAGAGGGTGGGTGCAGTTACAAAGGACTTGGTAGTCTCCAAGGGCATTACATAAACCAAAGAGAACAGAGTAATCCCACACACCATGGAGAGGGCAGCCCTAGAGTGAGTCATTCAAAGAAGGATCTGCTCTATTATGACTTCATGAGAGAAAACATAGGGTGGTTTTAAGGTCAAGCAATCATAGAATCATAGAATGATTTGGGTTGGAAAGGGCCTTTAAGATCATCCAGTTCCAACCCCCTGCTATAGGCAGGGACACCTTCCTCTAGACAAGGTTGCTCATAGCCCCATCCAGCCTGGCCTTGAATGCCTCCAGGGAGGGGAAATCCACAACCTCTCTGGGCAACCTGTTCCATTGTCTCACCACCTTCACAGTAAAGAATTTCCTCCTAATATCTAGTGTAAGCAATGGCTAGAAAAAATTCTGATACCATGAGCAAAGGTTCTTTTATTCCTCATAGATCTAGAAAATGGTGCTTCATTTATTCCCTTTAAAGAACATTACGTTTCAAAAATCACCTTATAGAAGCCACACCAGTAATAAATATAGAGATGATTTGTTTGATCAAGCAATTATGTAGCTTTTCTTTTCTTTGAAAATTGCACAACAGTAATTTATTTGTATAGCATATCCATGATGTATAGTTGAAGAAAGGGTTTATAAACTGACATGCCTAGTACATAAAAGTTTTAAACAGAGATTTAACTCTTCGAGTATTTCACTGAAATATCTTGAGATTTAAAAGATTCTTTTAACTTGATATTCTACACTTGATATATAACTGAATTTGCTAATGGACCTGTCTTTCCCTCATTAATAAACACAAAGTTGTAGGAAACAGTCCTATTTAACAAATAAACTGTACAGATGTATAGTTCCCTCTTCACACTGTGGTCACAGGTAATCTCACCTGGAACCAGTGGGATTTGCTAAGTCACCTTTACTCACCTTGGTATTAAGTTCTAAGTAAACAGAGCATCTACTTTTGCATCTCAAGCAGAAATTTGGAGATAGTTCCTTTGTGAAAAAGGTAGGCATGCTTTCCCTGAGTTCCACGACAATATATGTTGAAATCTGTAAACTAAAAGTATTAGTACCTGGGTTGAAATGCCTGCACATCACATAAACTGTCATGGTACCACTTGGTGCCTGAAAGTGTTACAGGAGCAGCTGTAATTTATTTCTCAGATAGTAGTTCAGAAAAATACTACTGGTGTAGGATACTAATCCTCATAGAAAGCAAGGCAATAAAGCCACTAGTATTAATATTTCCTAAAATCTATTGTGATAAATCAACTGAATTTTGTTATAAAAATGTAAAACCACAGTGACTGGTTTTACTCTGATGTATCTAGTATAGCACAATATTACTCCAAGCTGAAGATATTATAGTCATTTTTATTCAAAGAATGTATATTGTTTTCCCTCTAGAAGATGCCTCCAACTTGATCTTTTTTTAATCTTTGTTTGGTTGACTATATACCTGACAAAACTCTTTGCTTCATGTTGCAGTATAGGCATTGCCATTTCACGAATGTGTGCAGATACAACTCATTAGTTGACATGAGTGAACTGAGTGTAAATTTGTACTGTATTCTGAATAAACAGTGTGAAAGATAACATTAATCCAAGAAAGGGACGTGCTACTTAATTTGATTTTCTCTTACAATATCTAATCTGTAACCAATTACATTTTTCTTCATTCCTTTGCACATATCTCAGTTTACTCTCTAAAGATTAAAGTTTCTGTTAGGAGTAGCAGAAAAATGCAAAGAGCCAAGTAGCCACAATAGTCTTTTAAACCATATTGTAAATTAAAACAAACAAAGAAACCAACCAACCAACCAAAAATTCCTATCTATCCTTGTTTCTGTTGATCTTTCTTTTTTTTTTTTGTTTTGTTTTTTTTTGCATATTCCTGAAGTCACCTTGTTGAAAGATATCAAAATAATTTTGTCTTCTCTTTATTTGAAAAGAACTCAATGGCAGGTTCAGTTATCATAGCCTCCCCTGCTGAGGTTTTTGACTGCTTAAGCAATTACTCAAGGTTTCTTATTCTGAAATGGGGGCACTAAAATTCTGTCTTACTGACCTCCCTATTTATTTCTCCAAACTCTGGTTACATTGTGCCTCCAAAACAAAACAAACAAAACAAACAACAACAAAAACGAAACCAACAAAACCCCTATACTATTCAAACTTCTTGAACAATACTCTTCTTTATGTTTATTCTCCAGGCTTACATTTGCTTTTCCTTTTTTCATCCCCTGCCTTTAATCTTCCTCATATGAACAGGAACAAGAAAGAGTGAAGGTGAAGGATGGTATCTGAATTAATGGTATTGTTGATGACTTTTCCTTAAGAACTCTGTGAAAGAGACTTGCTCAGAGAATGAAATACAGGACCTAGAAGATGGATTTAAGTGACAGACTATGACTTGTACAGAGACGGATGGTCACCTTAGCCGTTCATATAATGAAAGGGTCTTTTGTGAGAACAATGTTAAAAAAAGAAGATACAATCTTCAGACATCTTCCTAATTAAGCCATGCATTCTAGAAAGTGGGTAAGATTTCCTACTCTGAATGCAATGGGTAAGTTGAAAGATACGTTGGATAAATTTAAATCTGTGACTAACTTCAATCTAGCTTGTGCAAGTTCTGTTTAAATTTTTTTTTCTAAAAACAAAATTTTTGGCCCATGCAAAATTTGTATGACTGTGAATGTTCTATGTCCAAGAAACAGCTCCCCTGCACTGGCCTTTCTTTCTCACAACAATGCTAAAGACAGCAAAGATTATATAGAACAGATTGCACTTATAGTTACCTAAATAGTAGTATTAAAATAACTGTAACTTAGTTATTATCAGACATCAAGTTTTACATGTGGTGCTAGAATTAATATCACTCTCCTCAAATCTGTGGAACACAGCACTGGTAGATAGAAGCACTTTCTCTTCAAAGACACCTACAGTATAGCCAACGTAATCATCATTTAAAAGTCTAGGTGTACAGCAAGTTTGCTTATGAGTGTCTTTTCCCTTAGGAAACAAATGCAAGATCTTACTGAACAATCTTCCACTATAACTGCATTTGGCTAGGTCTGTAATCAAGTCTACGTTGTTATCTGATATATCAACATCAATTTTGAAATGTGATGTCTTTTTTTTTTTCCCCAACTATATGAAAAGCGACATTCCATACCTTTGAAATACTAGTAGGACAAAAAAATAATAATTTAAAAAATTGAAAATAAATAAAGATATACATAAAATAAAAATCTTTCTGATAGGCAGGAAGAGACCCAAGAAGGTCAGAAGAATCTGCCTCTACATATTGTCCTGAAAGTGAAAAATTCCTGACATATCTGTGTTTCCCTATGTCTTCATTCCAAGACGGTGTTAATTTATTTGATGTACGCTGCAAGGTGTTAATGTAAAACCATTGGTAATCACCAGTAAAAACAAGTTTGGGTGTAAGAATCCAACCACTGGTAGCTGTAATTTTTATGTAGAGTACATTATAATTGAGTCAAACATCTTCTTGTATTTATATCTAAGGAAAAGGAATGTTTTGTCCTGATGACATATAAAAACGTGTGCAAATTGAGACTTTTGTCTCCCCCAAAACAATTTGAGTCTCTTATCTAAATTAGACCAATGACAAGTGATCATGTAACCAAAAAAACTGACACTAATGAAGAAAACCAGGTTAGTATCAACATCTCTAAATCCACATGAATACTTTCATATTTTTACCAAAGAATTTTACAGTACAGTAACCTCCCATTTTTTGGCATTCTGATTTTCATAATGTTGTAGTTCTGACCAGTATGTTAGATTTTTTTGGAACACACCCTAATATGCTATATTGAGAGCAAAGAACTCCTGTTTTCTTTGATTATTATTGCATTTTCTGAAAACATTATATGACACAGAATATATTATTTATATACGCCAAGCCTTCACTGATAATCTCAAGAGACAAAAGTGCTTAGAAGCAAGCTTTGGGTAATGAAGTTTGCAACTGTTATAAAAATGTAATTATGTGCTGCAATCAGACATGATTGTTTAGTTTTGTTGTTGTTGTTCTCTTATATTAGATAATACCTGAGTAAAATTACTGGATATTTCAATTTTTTGTGTCCCCTATGTAGTGTTTTACGTAAATAAATTTATACATGTGCATATCCTCATACAAATATAAAACATTTCAACTATTAATTTAAATCAGGCAAGAATTTTCTGTTTGGGAAATATTTTTCCAAATTAAAATGATATCTTTTTGATTTGTGGGACAAATTTGGACATGCAGGCATGTGGCAGAAAAAATTTACGTGAGCATGAAGACGTGCCTAAGGACAAACAACTTCATCAGAAACAGCAGAGGAATATGTCGTCTACACATACATTGCCTGCCAATAATCTGTTTTGATTTGGTGATTTTTTGAATCATGGCAATGAACTGCTTTGCACCCAGGATACTTTAGATTTACAAGAATAGTTCTAGCTAAGTTCCTGTCTTAGGTTTAATGAAGTTCTCAGGATCTTTTTCCCATCTCTGACTTCATGTGGTGAGTACTTCATCTTTCCACTGACAAGAAGTCTATTTTATTACAGGCTAGGAAGATTTAAAGACTAATGTGAAGGATTCATATTTTGGAAACATTTGTGGCCCAAACAAGAATCAGAATACAAAAGGGAAAATTTCAAACAGTCCATAACCTGATTTGGATGCCAGGTAGTCTAACTTTGAGCTACTGAGTTCTGCAGGAAAGGAAGCAAAAGAATAATTTGCTATTGCAGAAGCATTTGTCTTCTTTTTTCATTTTATGTGTCATAGATATTGAGACATTTCATTACTGAAGTTGAAACCTGATAAGTCCTTTAAGGATCTTACACTTGAAGTATTCATAAACCCCTGAATTCTACAGAAGCAAGAGGAACAAGAAGTATAATGGATGACTTTTTATTAAGTACTCATTTTATTATTTTACTGCTTTTATTATTTTTTTCTCCATTCAATCAAAATCCTTGCGTGTGACAATTTGACCTGTGTTTTGCAGGGTATCAGACATAGATAAAGCCCCCCCCTTTTTTTTAATGTTGAGTAACACTTGTCAACAAGTTTTACCCATGTGAGTATCTCTGAAGAATATAATCTGGCTTTACTGATGTCTTTGCAAGGTACAAGGTGATGTTGTTAAAACAGCATTATTGCGTAGTAAATAAAAAATACAAAAGTAAAAAAAACTAATAGATAAATGCAATACAAACCTATTCTTCACACTAATTGATTAATATAGTTGACTAAAATGTATCTCCTAAGATTATAATATAATTTTTTTTCTGGTTCCGTCTTAAGATCATTGTCCAGCTAGGCAAACAGTTACAAAATCTAATTGTCTGACTTCTGTTTTTATATTTTCCATAGTGAGTAGTGTTACAAAATTTAATGTAGTCAACAAATGTATTCAATATGACAAATGTAATAAGGCAGAAATATTTGTTTCACAAGTCAGTCAACTGCTAACTGTTGTCGAGGCCAGAAAAAAACTGAGAGATAGCTCAGTGATAACAGCAGAGATTTTGTTGAATAGCAGCACTGTGCCTACAGAGAAAAAGTGAATAATTTTTGCAAATGGAGGCCTGCTGAAGTGCTCACTTTTTCCTTACAGGAATGATTGAACTCAGTCCTAGAGGATGTGCGTCTAAGTGTTAAGTAAACAGTAGCAGCCACTCAGTTCTTTAACGGATGTTTTTAAATGACTAGGAAGATGCCAGAAACATTTTCCTTCATCCATGGATGTAGCTTAAAAACTACTTCCCTCTGCCCATGAGTTTTTCTCATACACATACTGAAGAGGCTGACATCAAGGCTGGCTCTTGTAAGTCTTAATAGGTCCTCACCTCCAAAAAAATGTTGGTATTTGAAATAGAGAAAATGTTTCTAAACTTCACAACAGAAGTAACTAATAATTACAAGTGCTCCACTTCAAAGTCTCACCTGAGTTTTTGTTTGTTCTAGAGATCACTAAAACCACTAGGTCTGTTTATTCCAGTGCCACAAAATAAAGCCAGGTACATGTACTATGGCTTTATCTCCTGACTCCTAAATAGGCTTTATAAGCCAAGTAGCCCTCAAGCTGATTTTTTTCTTCTTTTTACAAGCAGTCTGTTCAAATGATCAGTATATGCTTCCACACATTGATCCACTGAAGATCTTAAAGCAACCTCGGTGGATGAATTTAAGAAAGCTTAAACTATGTTTCTTGCACCATCTCTTTTGTACAGATAAATAAAAGTATTTCTAACAGTAGTTTTCTAACATTTTCATGCTAAATCTTTTACAAGCAGGAAAAAACACCTTTACTTTTAAAAGGATGAAAAGATGTTTTAAGGTTCTGAAGGCTTTTTACTCACTGCAGTGACCTGTAATCCATAGAGTTTCTTATCACAAAAAAGATTTATATCCCATGATTTCAAAGATGCAGTGCTTTTTGCAGGTGCTATTGCAGTTGGAAAGACAGGAATGGTAATGTTTCACCACATCTGTAAAAGAGAGATAACTTGTTTGCTAAGTATTTTTATGTGCAAATTAATGGATTATATTAATCACTTCCAGGCTCAAATAGAGATTTAAAAGTACTTTCACCTAGTATATATCATCAGCTTTACTCTATCACATAGAGGTAAGACATAGAGTAAATTATATTTTGTGTATGTTTCTGTGTGTTCACAAATTCATATTAACATGTGGATTTGGAGACAAAAGGGTGAGAGAAATAGGAAAGTAACTACATCCTGTCTTCCGAGCATTTTGACTCTTCCTCTAGAGAAACATTCTCCCACTCACTGCTCTCTGAAAATACTAGGTCAGTGTATTGCAAGCCTCTATCCTGTTTATCTACATGCTTGGTGTCAGGCCTTGGGAATAATGTAGAGTTATAATGAAATCCTTCCTTTCAGTACTGTGCAAGCTTTCTGTTATTTTTTTTTTTTTCTGAAAACAGTATTTCTAGATTTCAGTGAATTATCCTTCAACAGTAATAACATGATTATGCCCTCATGATTTTGAAGGGTTTAACACTACAGTGTCTGTACAAAAGCTTTCTTTTCAGGGGAGAAAGGTCTTAATGTACTTACCTGTGGAGTCTGCATAAAATTTGAACAAGTAGAATGATAAACTGTCATTGAAGTCTTAATTCTGGTACTGATGGTTTCTGTGGATTTTTTTTAGCATAGTTGGTCCTATTCTAAGATATACTGCATCAATCCCTCTTAACAGCTGTAAATAGCTAACAGAGTAGAAGGCAAGAGGATGCCATGGTGGAGATAAGCCAGCCACAATGAAAATGGAGAGGTGATTTGTAGTTAATACCATAATACAGATATCTGGGATAGAGATGGGTCAGACAGTAGGTCAGAGGTATTATATAGCTTTGAAAATTAAAATATAGATGTTCTTGCAGGAGGGCTGTGCTCTTCCTGCTAGATCTTTAAAAGATTTTGCTCGTCCTACAAGAAACCTGTCTGAAGAATAATTTGAGATACCCTCTTCTCCTTCAGTATTCTTTATTTTCTCTGGAATATTCAGAGCAATTGGGAATAGCTTCCCTTATTTCTGTATTTAAGATACAAGCAGTGATAATGGTAATTTTTGTAAACCGTTTGGCTTATTCTCTGAAAGACTCTTCCACTGTCAAAAGTTATTCCTTGGAGAGGACATGAGGATGAAATGTTAGCTTGGAAAAGACCATCAAGATCATCAAGGCCTACTATGTACTACTGTATATTTGTTACTTAGTAAGAGGCCAACCTGGTCCTGTGGCACGCAAGTCATATTCTCCAGTGTGTGCAGCCATTTACTCAGGTACCAAATCCTGCCCTACTTATACTGGCCAGGTGGTCAGCTGCCAAAATGGAACAAGATGTCTGACTGGCTGAGCTCAGGGCGCTGTGATCCACAGTTCAGAATCTGGTTGGAGGCCTGTAGCTAGCACCTTTCCCCAGGGACTTGTACTGGGTTCAGTCTTGCTCAATATCTTCAACACTGACCTGCATGAAGGGATAGAATGCGTCCTCAGAAAGTTTGCCTGTTAAATGAATCTGGGAGAACAAACAAGGTAGCGCCTCATACCCCCACCCCCCCTCCACAGACTATACCTCTGTTGAAACATTCAAGAATGCTAAAGGGTTTTGCTTTTTTCCAGGTCTGTGTTTATGGGGTAGATGCTCAATTGGCCTCAGCTGTTGAACCAGGTGCCTGCTAGCAGTCCTTCTAAGGTGTCATCCTGTGACTGAATTCATTTTCCCCTTTGACTCTGTTCTATCTTTAATAAATTCTTTCTGCTTCAAACCACTCTACTTAGACCCTTTTCCTGCCTGTAGTTTTACTTTGTAGGTAAATACTGGAATTTCTTCTAATTCCAAGATAACTTTTTATTCTAACTTCTGCCAATGCATTAATCATTGAGAAACAGTATGATGCTGCTGAAATTAGAAAACAAACACACAAAAACCAAAACAAAAAAGTTAACATCTTGTTAAAATAAAATATTATCACCTTCATTAGGAACCTAGCAAATGTAGCAAGAATTAATATGTCATCTCAGTTTGCTGCTGCAAAACTGTGCTTCTCCTTGTCCTGTTCCACATCTGTACTAGTCAGGGCTATGAAAACCACACTATGTAGAACTGTGTCCTGTGGCTTGATTTTCTCGTGCATTAATAGTGTATTAAGAATATTTTTGCTCTACCTGATCCTCAATTACATTCTCTATCCCATCCCTCTAAAAATCATTCAGTCTTGTTATAACTAAATAATTGTCCTAATAAATGGAGGAACAACATTCTTTAAATTAAGTGCTTTTTACTTTCTTTCTGGTTTCTCTTTTTCATTATTTAAGCAATGCACAGTAATCTTCTTCTAGATTACTACATGTAGGTAGATCGATTCCTACACACAAATGCGTCAATGCCAATTTCTTCAATATTTTTCACATTATTTTGCATATGGAAAAACAGAAGTTCAGTTTTATTTTCTTGCATCTGTAAAGCATGTGTGAAATGTTATGCCCAACCTTAATCAAGTGAATCACCAGTTCCTCCAGCCAACACTTAAGACCTATCCTAGTAAACAAAAAATCCTTTTTTGTTCCTGCAGTAGTTCTGTATTGGCATTCTTTGGAAAGTCAAAAGAGGTTCTGACACCTGTGCCATTTTGAAAAAGCAAAGTATTTTTATCGTGTTTCTCATATTCTATGTTCTAAAATTCTATCATAAACCTCTTTAGAGTTCTTTTACTTGCAAAATTTTTCTGCTTAATAGAATAATGTAATCTATAAATAAGATTGTTTTGATTTTCCAACATATAGTAACTCTGCGTAGTCAGAAAGTACTGTACAGTTTTGCAGCAACAGCACTGAATAAAGCAAAAAAAAAAAAAAAAGACACAATTTCCATGAGCAGAATAAATGATATATGTGTATATATCAGGCTCAATGCATTGTGTTTTTAGCCTTCTAGACATACCTCTGCTCCTGCTGATCCTGCGCTATTGAGTCATTTATCTGGTTTGTTGGTACAATAGTACTTTCTTGTAATTTTCTTCAGTGTGACCAGAAGTGGGCTATCTGAAAGAAATGTGAATGAGCTGCAGGTAGAAGTTCAGCCAAAATTCACTTAGACTTCCCTAGTCCAACACCTCATCATTTAAGAGAACCTCTCTGGTTGCTGAAACATGATGAAGAGTGTCTTGACCAGCTCATCCACATAAATGGATGGATTGTGACCAGCTGAATACTGGCTTCAGTGCATTCAAAGTGAGAGTGCTACCTTCGAAATACTGCTTTCTATTAATATTAATATTATTAATAAATAATGCGAAGTTTGTGCTGGGTGGGTCCCACTAATGCTCACGCAGGAACAGAAAGAACACTGTATGCAAGTTGGTCAGGACCTATTGAACCAATATGAGACTGAAAGTGATGATTTCCTGGACTGCATTTTTACCAGTAACGAGACATAGTGTGACCGCAATGAGCTGGAGTCAAAATGGAAATTCACAGATTTGGGACAAATGAATTCCCCATTGAAGTAAAAGTTCAAGATGCAGCCCTCTGTGAGGGAGCCAATGTGCATTATCATTTGGGATAGGAAAGGGGTGATCCTTCTGGGTTTTCTGGAGCCCTGAAAAACTATTCACTCTGACCATTATATCATGACCCCGACTAAGCTGAAGACAACCTTTCTCTTGGAACATGATAATGGTAGGCCCCATACCAGTTCAAAGACTGTGGAGCACACTGCAAGTTTTGGCTGGACTGTCCTACCACACCCACTCCATAGTGTGGTTTTGGTGCCTTCTGACTCCTTTCTGTTTTGACCAATGAAGGATGGGCTGCATGAGCAACATTTTTCTTGCAATAATGCTGTCATAGCAGCTGTTAAAATTCCTATGGTGCAGATATGTATGAGTGCAGTGTGCAGGTTCTTGTTCACCACTGGTGAAAATGTATGGCTAACGGTGGCAACTGTGTTGTAAAATAGCATTTCGTAGCTGAGTATTTAATCTTTCAAATAGTATCATTGTGCTCTTTGTATCTATTGTAGTTTCCATGGTAATACATAGGAGGTATAACCTTCAGAACAACAGACATACATAATTTGCTCAGCTTTGCTATTTCTTGATACTCAAATGAGACCTTCCAGAAACATGTGATAATTGCAGTAGATAATATTTAATCAGTCCTGATTGGTTTGACATAAAAAAAAATGAAGTGTATAAAAATATATATACATAATCAAAACTTCATCTGCATTTGTCATTAGTATTAGCTATAAAATCTTTTGTGTCATGAGATTTCATTAAGTGTCACAGACCCTGAGAGCCTACTGAATAGTTTTGTAGTGGAAATGGTCAATGCTCTTTCACCTTGACTGTGTCAACTATTGAAATAAATGTACGTTAGTAATAATAATTGTCTACTCATTTAACCTTTCCAAATGTCATTTGAATTATAACTCTGGTCCTCAAAGTAAAGAACTTTAACTTGATGTTTCCTAGGGGAAAAATAAATGATCTATTCTTTGTTTGGCCTCCACAAATAGAAGCACAGCATTTGTCTTTACTGCGGTAACATCAAGTCTGTCTGATCTGGGTGATAAAAAGAAGAGATTATCTATTCCTGTCTATCATTTTTGGCAAACTGTTGAACTTTTCATAAAAATAGAAAGATAAATCATGGAAGTTATTATTGTCTTTGTCTTAATCTTTCTAATGGATCATTGTAATTTTTGATGTTCTCTAGAAGGTCAGGGAGGTCACCACTGAAGGAGAGCAACCTTGCTTTCTTACTGAATGTTAAATTCCAGTCTTTCACACATTTTCATATAGAGTTTGCACAAGGGATTAAACTACTGGTGAATCATAGGAGTCTTACTGATCAGTTGGTAATGGCTTTGTCATCTTACAAGCCCTCAAAAGTGGAGATTGATATGAGTGGATCTGTATAGCTTATGGAGAGTGCTCCCATCTCTAATTATAAAGTTATTTTACATGAATTTACAAGTGTTTAATTGCAAAACCAGTGTGCAAGCCAGTATGCAAATGTCTTAATGCTGCCTGTTGTTTATGATCAATATAGACTGGAGAATTCAATGATAAAGCTAAAAAAAAAAAAAAAAGATGGCAAATACAGCAACAGATATGATAGTATAGGAAATAGCCATTAATCACAAATTACTGTGTAATGTGTTAATCCGTTTTTTTTTTTCTCCTTTCAAATGAGGAAAATTAAAGATTTCTCTAGGAAAAGGAAGTGATTTAGATATAGCAATGAACCATGAGATAAATAGCTTGTAAGTGTGTGGAAAAATACTGAAGTTTACAAAGTGCAGATTAAATTCCCTTTCCTGTATTTAATGAGTGGACTGCTAGGGTAATGCTCATTATTAAATATGTATTTTTATATTAGTGATTGGAGAAATGTCCAAAACAAAACTCTTCCAGCATAAACAAGAAGCTTCTGGAAATTTTAGTTTAGAATCTGGTGGATGGCTCAAATGTTTTTGACCTAACGGCATAAAAAGTGCACAAGAGGGGGGTAGAGGGGGAAAGGAAGAGGGAGAAATGGTAAAATACTTATGAAGAGAACTCTAACAGAAAACTGATTATTTTGAAGAATAAGAAAATGAGCTAAAGACAAAACTGAAATTCCGGAATATTTCAGCTAATTGGATGGACAAGTTGCTTTTAATTCTGTGATTTCAATCCCTCTTTTTCTTTCTTTTTTTCCTTTTATTTTTCCACCTCAAAATGTCTTTTTTTTTTCTTTGAATCTATTCTAGGCATCTTGAAAGACTATCAACCTACAAAGTCTTTTCTCTTTCTCACAGAAAGTTTTTTTTATTTCCATATAACAAACAAATAAACCAACCTCTTTCCATACACATTTTGTTCAACGTAAAATCTCTCATATTAACTTTGCGTAGAAGATAAACATTGGGTAGAGGAACAGAAAGCTATTCCAGTCTGATCCTCCAGCCCAACTAAATAGGTTTAAATCAACATCCCCAGTGTTGAAATTTAAGTTCTTGAGTAACTGAATGCTATTTCAGTTGAATTAAATAATAATAAAAAAGAATATACTACTTTTGACAAAGAATGCATTTCTTTGTTATTGCTATTGTTGTCTTGTTTTTGTCCTTTCAAGTCCAATGGATTTGCAAAGAGTTAAACCATTTATAATATATACTGTTTGTCTACACTATTAAATAAAAAAGTGCATAAGCAGGAGATGTTATAAAAAAAAAATCAGATCACCTGTTAGGTGCATACACACCTCAAGGAAAAGGTAAACAAAGAAATGGAGTACGTACCTCTAAACTTTTAAATATATAGCTACACATTTACACAACTGCACTAATAGTTTGTATTACTAAATATAAGAACTCTATCTCTTTATATAGGCTTAGTCTATACAACTAGAATATACATACCTATATTTTTTAACAAATGTGTGAGTTTGACAGGTTAAACTGCTTATTAAAACGGATTATAGAAATGAGAATTGTTCTTTAGACAAAATTGCATATGACAAAAAAAAAAAAACAGAAACACCACTACCACTTACCTATAATATCTGCTGTCATTATCAAAAGTTTTGAAGAATGTTTTTTTTTTCTTGTCATTCTCCTGATGGTTTCTAATGTACATTTTCTTAACTATGTAATATATACATATTCAAATAACTTAAGGTAATGATAACTTTCTTTAAGATTTCTATACATCTAAAATCAGAAATTGTGACATCTAGATATGAAGTCATGAAAATTAAAATGCGGGGATTGTACTCAAGGGCTATAATTGATTTGTATGCTCACCAATAGAATAATAAGGAAATCAACTTACGTAAAACTATATATCTACAATATGCTGGAGTATGTTGTTTTACGTATCTACGTGTATCAAAGAGTGGGCTAGGTTGGAGGGGTCATTAAGATCATTTAGTTCCAATCCCACGCTGCATGCAGGGCTACCATCCACCAGCTCAAGCTACTCAAGGCCCCATCCAACCTGGCCTCCCCTCATTTATTTTAAAACCATTCCCCATTGTCCTATCACTATCAGACCATGTAAAAACTTGGTCCCTCTGCTGTTTGTAAGCTCCCCTCAAATTCTAGATGGCCACAATTTAGTCTCCCCAGAGCCTTCTCTTCTCCAGGCTAAGCAAGCCCAGCTCCCTCAACTATTCTTTGTAGGAAAGTTGTTCTTTATGTTCCTCTATTACAAATACATGTTATTGTATATTCTTTGTATTTCAGAGAAGTGCTAATCAATCGATTTTCTGAGCTTTTATTAGCATACGTCTCTTACTTGTAAAAAAGTGTTTTTTTAGCCTTTTGAAACCATCAGCTGAATAGCTATGGTGACATTACTGATAGGGCTAGGGAAATGTGCTAATGCTTTCCTTCTATTTAATTTTTTTCCATATTTGCCTATTCTACAATATACTTTTCTATAAAGAAGCTTCAGCTTTATCTCTGGAAAACAGCAAAAGGGAAGATAACAGTACAATTGTTTGCTTTAGGTCTAGCTCATTTCCTCAGGTGAATATCATAAATTGATTTATCGTAAAAATCAACAGTTACAGAAAAGGAAATTATTTGAAGATTATTCTTAGGTAACCTGAGAGAAAGTTGCAGAAGTTATTTTTTCTCCAAATAAAACATATTCATTCAGCACATTTCAATTTCTCATTGTATTTACAATTCCCATGTAAAACTGTCCATTTAATATTTTAAGTTGCTCTCTGAGGTATAATTGATAAATCTTTTCTTTCAGAATACTAAATTCAGTTGTCAACAATGACTTACATAATGAGGACAGGAAATGTATGTAAGGCATAATTGTAGGGTTAATACTTTTTTTTTTTTTTTTTTAAGTGAATACTGCATACTTGGCAAACATCTGAAAGACTCATTTGCCCAACAAAGTGAAGGACTGAAATAAGCATCTTAATCATGGTCTTTTAAATCCTGCAATTGCAAGCTAACTTCTTTTATAAAGCATTTCTACTTTATAAAAAAAGAAATAGGCAGTATCTTCAGGTGTGTAACTGTAGGAATTTTTATCTATTTCTTTCTCCTTGTTGGGTATCATCTACAATTAATGGGTATGTTTTCAAAGATGGTAATAATGTTCATACCTAGTTTTGCAGTAATTTACTCAGTTTAGAGAAAAAAGCATCATTCATTATTTGTCAAATTTCCAGTTTATATTAGTCATAAAATCTGCAATAAAATGCAAATCTGAAGTACCAAGTAGAAAGCTAAATCAACTTTTGAAAAATAAAAATGGATTAAAAAATTACATTAGTTGTGTTCTGATACTGATGGATTTGATTTCTTCATCTGGAGGTAGAACCATGACTAAGCACAGACATGAAAGTTAAAGTGAAGCAGTTGACGGATCATTTTGCATCTCTAGGTCTAAAGTGACATCAAGTACACATGAATCCAGTACTTCTATGTGCAGTGAACATTTAAAATCTAGTGGCTCTACTGAGCTTACAGGCTGATAACTGAATAATTCACTGGCCTGCCCCTTTGCACTAACCAGCTGGGTAATTTTTCTTACCTTTCATTATTGCTGTATATTCTGTATATCTCTCAAATGAGCTAACCAAACTGCAGTACATTTTCCAGGGACAAGTTTCTCCACGATGTTTCCTTCTTATTCTCACTTGTTTTCTCTGCCTTTTGTGCTATCAGTAGGTCAGAAAGCCTGCTGTAGTCCTTTGAGGTACACTGAAGCTGTGTCCTGATTAAGAAAATACATATTTTTAATAAAACTTATAACAACAAAGTTTAAAGCTGATCTTTCTCTTTTCCATGCTCTTATTCCTAGCACCGACGTAGCATGGCGGCTGATATTTTCTGTTGATTTTCCCTTTTCCATTAAAAAAGGTATATTGAGCTGGGCATATTGGGAAGCAACGAGGACAGCCTTTCTACCATACTGGTTGAACATTCATCCTGCATGTGAAAGATATACTGTATACTATACTGTAACCAACAAAAAGTTAATTTAGTCAAATAATCATCAAAGAGTACACTTATAGTGTGGTCACAGCATGTTTGAAATATTTTAATATGAATAATATTTGAAGTCCAGCCAAAATAGACGAAATGATGTTGTTTGCGTTTTGCTTTTGTCATATCTCATTTGTCATTTTTGATTGGTGAGATATAAGTGGATCAGAAATATTTTAATAATATAGTAAGCCCGATGTGTTTACTGCTGTAAAACAAACAAATCTATGTTTCCATGCCCTGGAAAGCAGAAAGACATAAAAAAAAAAAATCAAACTATATTTGACTGACTTAACTGCACAGTAACAAAATGTAATGGAATATTTGTGGAAAGGTTCAGCTTCTACTGCCGTATCACCAACAGCCACTTCTGACATTGTGGGCCAACATAATAAAACAGGAGACATTACTTTTGGAGCAGCCTATGCACTTTCTGAGAAATTGAGAACTCAGACAACTGCAGTGAGTATCTGGACATTCATATTTTAGAGTTGTTGCGTGAAATTCTCTCGGGTTAATTCTGAAGTTCATAATGGCTGAAAGAATAGAATGCAGATGAAAGACAGAAGGAATGAGAATCTAATTTCTTTACATTTTATTTAAAATGAAAGTAAAAATATGGAACAGCTGAGAACTGTGTATAAACAGGTCAGACTCTATTAAAAAGTCATGCAAAACATTTTGTGTTCTAGATGTGGAAAATAAATTTACAGCTATGTAAAGCAGTAGTGGTCATACGTAAACTTTTTTAAAACCAAATACTTATCAACCATACTTTCCTTCATTTTCCAGTTGCATATCTGAAAGGAATGTAGCACAACACCAAAAATGTTACTGATACTAAAGATGTGCTGGGCTGCTGTATTTGAACAAATGTGCTCTTCTTCCCCATTTAATTTCCAAGGAATCTGACTTCAGCCCTAGTCTTTTTCCACAAGGTTGGTGTCAGGCTGAACTGTGCCATTGTTTTTTGATCCTGCTGAGCTCATCCTTTCAACAAGACTGCTTTTTTTTTGGCTACAGTTATCCTGAGATTTAGTCTGAAAAACAGCTGCCGACAAGAAGGTTACAAAAGGGTAATTTAACACGAGAATAATAGTTCACTTCTAGAAGAAATTTACTCTGTTTGTTTTTGTTTGCTCTGTTATATTTTAAATGAGTTTAGAAAAAAAATTTTAAAAAGGAAGAAGCCAGTGTACGGCATTCTCCGTATCATCTTAGTTCCCTTTCAGATATATTCTACATTTGCAGGGCAATTGAAAGGATCTGAAAAAGAAAGTAAGAAAAATAATATGTATTGAATGTATTATTATTCCAACAGATTGGAATATAAAGAAAAGAATTACAAACAAATGAAAACTAGAGCAATGCAAAATGCATTATAATGGCAGAAAGCTGCCTTAAATCTGAGGCATTCGCTCAGTATTGCGGTTAAAACTTTCTCCCTCCTGTCCAATATAAATTACAATGGAAGCCCTGAAAGTAATACCTCCTATTTTATTACGTTGGTCAACAACATTGGAGGTAAATGTTGGTTGTATGGCAGTAGAGGCTGAACCTTTCTGCCAGTACGTCATTACATTTTGTTGCTGTGTGAGAGATGGCAGCAGAGGGGCAATCTGACCAAATGGCGTTTGACATGGAAGCGTGTGACGCAAAGGGGTGAAACTGAAGCCTTCCAAGTTATTGTGCTCTTTATATCTATTGTAGTTTCCATGGAAATAAATAGGAGGCATTATTTTCAGAGTGACGTATGTAAGGTAAGGATAAGGCTTGTGCATGTACTGATTATAACTGAAATTTGAATTAAAAAAAGAAAAAAGATGAACTGTAAACATTAACTAAATGATGTTTTGTGTCTTCTATTACCCTGAGAATATTCCAATTTGTAGGGTAATAGTTTTTATTATTACTCTTTAAAAATACTCAACACTCTCCTTCCTAAAAAATAGCCACTAAATAGAACTTCTGACATATTATTCTTCATTCATGGTCAATATACTTTTTACTTAACAGAAAAAAGTATTTTAGCAAATCTCAGACAGAAGACTTAATATCAGATCCACTCCTTTACTTGTTTAACAGACTGTATAGAGGTGTTTTTCCATACTCATCCTGCTTTCATTTTTTTCTGTTCTATTTTATTCTATTCAAAAATGAGTGTACACCATTAAAAATGAAGCCTTGAGAAAATCAATTGCCAATATGACTGACATAGTATAGTTTACTTAGAAGTAAATGCTCACAAGCAAGGATAAGAGTGAAGATTTGCGTAGAGCTTCTTCGGATGTAAACTCCTAATTTCAGTGTTAGTAGAAGCAGGAAAAATGTTCACTGACTTCAGGATTTCATTGCTGTTGGAGGTATTTTAGAGAATATCTGATGGCAAATGTTCAGTTTATGGAAAGGGAGGAAGTCTTATTTACCATCTGCATATAGATAGAACATATTGTGTATGTTTATGTATGTGTGTGTGTAGACTTTTCTGGTTTTACAGCCAACAAATATCTCAAATATATTTAATTTTAAGCACAAAATTATTCTTGATTTTAGAAGTACTTCTGATTTACAGACACAGATATCCAATATTAAAACTTCTTTCGTATTATTTTCCCCTGCAGCTAATAAGATCCTATTAAATATTGTTTGTCTGAAAAGTGTTGTTAATTTTAATGAAGTTACTCCTCAAAGATGAACTGTTACCCAAAAATTATTTTTCTTTTCCTCACTCTTCAGAGCTTTCAACAGCTTTTCTAATGCAGTAAGGAAAAAGAATCAACTACAACAGCAGCAACAGTTCTAGTATTCAGATGAAAAATGGTCTGTAAAAGCTTAATTGTCTGGATATTAATGCTTTTAAATACATCTACATCACATGTTTCTTTCCCTCTAAACTAACCAGCAAAAAGCCACTTAGAACTCAGCTGGAATGAAACGTCAGTGTTTGAAGGATGAAAATAACATTTAAAAAAAAAAAAAAAACACAAAGAAAACCATACTGATTCATTTTCACATATCTCACCCTCTTTACTCACAGATATAAGGAAATTAAATCCTTTCTTTTTTTCTTTTTTTTTTTTTGGCAAAAAAATTCCTTCCTTATTGTACCTCACATGTTAAAATAAAATTTTCTTTATGTCATACAGTCCTTTATACGCTGATAACTTTTTTCCAATTCCATGGTTCACTTATGCAGCTATATGCTAAAGGCATTGTAGAAATTTATATGTAGGTAAACTCTTCGCAATATTAAAACCAATGAATAGTTCAGCCTTAAACTATCGCTAAAATAATGAAATAAAATCTTCTTTTTCTTGAAAATACTTCAAAACAGATGGATGCTGGATGCTTGGCTGCATTATGCCACGTTTCCCTTAGGAAATAAAAAAGAATAAAGCCATTGAAAAGGAAGTCTTGCTTAAATTACAGTTTAAAGTCTTGTGTTGACACAGAGTGCAATAGTATAATTGGAAAAATGATATAAAAATGGGCAATTGTTTGTGTGATTATTCATTCAATACCTACAAACAGTTGTGCTTCTGCATGTGCAAAGATGTATTTTACTTATCATTGTGTTTTAATTTCCCTCTTCTACCACTAGTATTAGGACTGCTCTCCCTCTGGGAGCTTTATTCTTTATGGCAACCTTCAGTGACTCACATTGTAGGCTAACTAAGCAGTCATCACACAAACCTGAACACCAACATCAACCTGTGCTTCTATCAGTCTTGCAGGTGCAAATTAGGAGGAGATTTTGAAAATGAAAATCAATATTGGAAGCTACAAAGCATTATAAATCTCCTAGCCTTAGGTAGAAATTTCAGTATCCCTTATTTCAGTGTTTCAATATTTTCAACCCACTATTGAGTGTTTCATAGTTATTTATTCTGAAATTTGTTTTTTTTTTGTTGTTTGTTATGTTTTTCTTTGTGGATTCTTAAATTATTTTAAACAGTTGCTACTTTTCAATTTTTTTCAACTCTGTGTGGGTTCAGAAGTGCTAGAAGCAGTTATGTGTTACTAACTTGTGATACTTTTACTCAATATGCAGAGTTGCATTGTGTCAGACATCTGTTGTGAGGTACTCCATGGATATTTCTTTCTCTTCTACATGTAATCATTTTTTTTTTAAATGTTATCATATTATTGGCTATCTGCCTTGATAGTTCTGTAAGAAATCTCTTAAATCTTGATTGTCTAATGGTATGAATATATTAGCTTACACACTTACCACACTTGTTTATTTTTTGTCGTTTCAGTTAATGTTTTTTCCTCAGGAAGTTTTAATTCCTTTCCATTTCCAGAACACTTGTTTATTATGAATATTAACTCCAATTTATATTATCTGCCTCAATAAGCTCATACATACTGATAGGAATATCATAGAATTTGTAAAGTATTTTAAATTGTATTTTCTTAAATGGCATATGTTAAATTATGCAAAACTTCTCAGGGTTAGGATGGCTGTGTATTAAATTCTCTCCCAAGTTTTTAGCAGGGTTTCTTTGTACCAAAATGTAAGTCTTTTTCTTTTCTGGAAAGAAGATAAGTCTGCTCCAGAACTGCTTTTTTTCAAAGTCTTAATATTTCCACTGACACTATTATCTTGGATCTGAATGCCAGATAGATTTTGAAGCAGATACTGAGAAATGTACATTCAGGGATTTGATAAACCTACAGGTAATTAACTATTTGTAGTTAAACTTTGGCCTACTCTTCCTTGGCATTCTTTGAGATATTTGTGTTTGGGGATATATTGCTCTTTGTTTGAAATTTCTTTCTTAAGGCAGAAAGCAAGAATACAAATAAGCAGTCTTTATGCATCTTATACTAATACATTCGTTTTTTTTTAGTAGCTTCTGAGTTCACAGCTGCACTTTCAACGTCTTACCTACACTGCCTCTACTTAATTGCCTTATGTGAAAAGTGCCTATTTTCAAGTATGTGTATACACATCTGATTTAGATTCTGCTTAATGCAGAAATACCTCACTTGAGAGAACAGAAAATAAATATATTTGGATATACAGTATGGTTGTGTATACAGTATAGTAAAGTTTTTATGGACCATTGGTTTCTAGCTGCCCTGTGTGGTTCATTCATCTTTAAATTGCTGTTAGAGCAATTCACAGAGGTAGAGGAAATACCAAAATATAATTTCAAGCTGGCTTTGCTCTTAAGTGGTGTAACCAGAACAAATGAATTATTTAAACTTTAAAACTACCTCTGCTAACAACACATACTAAGATATTGTGACTACTAAGTTCATAACAAGACTACTGGAGATCTTACTAGGTGTTTAATAGATTAACAATCAGACCTTGGAAATCTATACCTTGTAATTTTTTATAATACAGGTGTCATTTTATTGGTTTATCTTTGTTTCAAAAATAGAACACAGCTAAGTGATATCTAACATATCTCGCTTGCACTTTCATTTATTCTACTGCATTCTCATAACAGAAAACAAACAGAGAAGTGTGACATGCCCTGAATATGCTGGCAGAGTGAACTGACAAAAGTAGTTAAATTAAAAATAGACATTCCAAATAATCAGTGGATGAACTTACAAATGTCTTTTGGAATAAGAACAACATAGAAAACAAAATAGTATTTATATAACATGAAGGGGATTGATTTAAAAAACAAAAACAATTAAAAAATCATAACAACAACTAAAAAAGGAAAAAGATTAATACCTTACAGTATAGCGATATATATAAGAGAAGAACATCTATTTTCCTCCAACATGCCTTCCACATTTCTTTCAATCTCTCAGATTTCCATAATATGAGATTGACATCAGAGAATTCACAAGCAATTCAAGTCTTATTCCAAAGTGAGAGAAATGTAGTTTCTTAGATATTGGCCTTTCAGAAAAGTTCCAACAATTCCATTTCAAATATTCTCTTCTTCTCACCTTTATGAAGTATGTGTCTACGAAAATATATCAGAGTACAGTAAGTTCTGCATGATGTGACTGCAAACCTAATTCTTTAATGCCAGTTTTGTAAAAGATACCAGAATACATCTATCAGTAAACAGAACATTTTCACTTTATCCTTTGTCCTTTATTCTGAATGCTATTGTGAATTTGTATTAGCAGCATTATTAGACAAGAGAGAAGAGTAATTCTTCAACTACAGTTCTGAGGCAATGGCTAAGTATCCCCTGGATGTCAATGTTATCCTTTGAACTCAGAGCTTGTGGACAAGAGAGGGGCAGAGATGATAAATATTTCTGGTCACTGCTTTAATGAAGCATCCTTCAAGTTCATTCTCAAGGCCCACACTGTCTACATTTCTGGATTGAGTTTGTAGTATAACTTAGCTGTGCATATATCCTAGAATGACCTGGAGAATTACCCCCAGTTAATGCAAAAAGAAAATGATTAAAAAAAAAAATGATTAAGATTTAGCTGAGGTTACTGGAAGAAACAAACACTTTGAGGTAGAAAACTTTGTTGTACAATTAGTAAGCAAGCTGAAGAATTTTTCACTTGAGAGTGAATTTCCAGCACTGAAGATGTTGCTGTGCATTTTGGTTAATGTTATTGTACTCCAAACTGGCTTTCAGCCCCTTGTTTTGTATTGGTAGGTAAAAGGAAAAGAGAAAGCAAGTTGGAGCAATGTAACTTGCTTATTTCTGGAAATCACATATTATGATCTTTTTCATTTCTAACAAGACTTCCAGGATTGCATCCAGACTAACGTGGCTGACTGAAGAAGATGGAAATCAAAGTAATCATTAGCTGGTCTAAATCCATCAGTTGGAGAGGTGATACATGAGGTGCTCTATACCTGGATTTATACCTTACAGGCAAGGTATTTGCTGCTGTTCTCCTGAAATAAGTGGTCATACTGACAAGCATACTTGTCATTGATTTTTATTTCAGAAAGAAACATAGTCTTGGCCTCGATGTGTGTAAAGCCATGAAATCACAGCCACAAGGCTGTGCAGCATTTTGATATCATATATAGTGAACTCCTATTTGAACCTCAGAAATTAGCTTCTATTTTATATCACCACGCATACAGATAAGCACAGCTTAAAAGAATGCACATGCACCAATCATCTGCAATACTCTAAAATCACTTATCTGCTTGGAGATAAGATATTCAGCTACGTCCCAGAAGTTTTCATGCTTGAATACAGACTCTGAATAAAAGCTGACACCGAAACACAAGAAAAAACATTTCTACCCATGAAACCAATCCAATTTTAAGCATGATCCAAGTGGAAGCAGCTATTATCTTCAGTAGCTTTGAATCAACTTAATGTTATTATAAATACAAGTGAGAGGATTTATTTAAAAAAAAAAAAAACGGTGAGGAAGTGAAATATGTACTGTTTCAAAAGTTGTGAGCCACATGAAGTTCCACCACTTCTAAACGCCCAAGACTGATGAGAGGCACAAATTGACAGTGGAGTCACAGAGAGATGGAGCAGCATTTACTTATCCCTGGATCATCCTCTGGTGTACGAGAGAGAATGTGGAGATTGAGGAAACCAACTGCTGCAATAAGAAAAATTCAGATTCAATATTAATTAAAAAGCATCATGGATATTTTCAAAGACATTGGAAAGATGTCCAGAGATGTCATAGAATCTCTTTCTTTGGAAATAGTCATAACTCAGCTGAATGAGCCACATTTTGAACTGACTACAGATAACACAGACATTATCAGTGGATCCCACCCATTCTAAACTACTTTACAAACTCATGTTCTGTAAACTCATTGAAAAGTGTTTACTTTTACAAGTAAACATGTAAAATCATGTGCGGCTCTGCTGTTCTTATTTATTTTCCCAACATAGCTCAAAAATTATGTATTTTAGGCAAAAAATATCATTTTAATACAGTTCATTCTGAGTTCTTGCATAGCGTCTTTTGAAAAAATAAAAAGGTATTAATAGATTAAAAAAGCTTTCCACTTGAATACATATGAAATTTTTGTGCTAAGATTTGCATCTCGTTATGTTTGATGTTGCTTTTGCTGCTGTCTTTTGATTCATTACCAATTCATAATTTTTTTAAGGATTTTATGCACCAGTTAAGGTCTAGATCTTGCATTATATACTGTCTAGTATCCTTCCCATGCCCAAAAACTTGTGACTCCAGAAATTCATGGACACCTTGTCTGTTTGTTTGTTCGTTTTATGCTATCTTCCTGAGGCACTTACAAATCTCCTGCTGGGCATGCTCAGAAAAATACCAGTTTGACAGTGATGAACAGCTGAGTCACCATCATATGTCTAAGCCTACCTGGTAGAGATATATTCTGCATTCTATTTTATACATTGGTGATTTTATGCCATCAGTGTGTGCTAAGAACAGCTAACAGGCTTGTTTTAGGTGTATTCAGTAATAACTGCTCTCTTGAAAACAAAAGGAAAGGTAGTGGGAAAAAGAGGCAGTCCAATCGTTCCATCAATTTCTGTTAATTTACAAAGCATATTAAAACCATATATCCAGAATATGCATATCTATAAGCAGTAGTCCATAGAAGTATAGCTAAAATGTACTTATGCTGGAAAAATAAGCAGCACTACAAATGGGGATGACATTCCTTCAAGTCCTCTCCAAGGCATTGCCTTGTCTGTACAACATCAACAGAGCAGGTAGCAGATGACATGGCAAAAATGTGTGATGGCCACAGCCACCTTTTTACAGCATGCATTTCCAAAACTGACCCCTTTCCAGCCTTAAAAGCACTCTGCAGCCAAGCCCAGCCAGTCTTCAGAACTGGACCTGCTCTTAGATATACCAAAAAATCTCATATCTCTGTTACATTTCTTTCTTCACTGAAAATGCCACAGCCAGTGTATACACCAAAGCAGAAGATCTGACAGTCTCAGCTATGCTGAGGCAAGTTCATTCTGATCTGATGGCAGTTATAAGGATATAACATTTTTCTGGCAAATCACAAGTAGCTGCATTCATTGCTTCTGGAGAAAACAAAACTAACTTTACTGGATTAATAGAAAATAAAGATACAGTGCCAGAGATGACATGCATGAGGTGTTCATGGTTATCTACTAGGATTGCATGGATGATTTAGTACGAATGCTTGCAGGGAGAGACCTCACATGAGATACAATGAGATGTGAATGTCATCAGAGTCCTAAAAGTAGTGTTCACTGGGGAATTCACAAAGAACAGCAGCCCTCATTGATCTGGAAAACTTTGCTGATCTAAGTCATTCATGGGTAGATGATGATCTCATCAGTCTTTGCCACAGTCATGATAATTCTGACCTCAAACTGATTCCATACTGACCAACAAAAGTCAGGCCCAGTGTAGTTCCAGAATCCATAGAAAATCTTTCTTCCACCAGTCTGAATTGCATGGAGGGTGCCGGTCCCTTACAGAGGGCATTATAGCTGGGTATCTGCACCTAAAAGCCACTGTTATTTCTTTCAGATGCATGGCACTCTGTTCTACAGGGTGTTTTGTCACTTGTACTCCAAAATCTCCTTATGTCATGAAAAGTCTGAAGTGAATTTCAAACAAGACAGCTTTTCAAGCCAACATCTCTGTCCTGGATCACTGACACGTTAGTAATCTTTAAAGCATCCTGCAGTTCCTAGAAGAAGTCCACGTTCTTCACACAGTACTATCCACAGTAGGTAATGGCCTCCCAGTTACACCCTAAAGAAGTCCAAAGAACTGGCCAAGGTAGCATTAAAAGTCACCTGCGGCATGAATACTAGTAGTAAAGGCCAGAAAAGTGCCAGAAGTATCAGAAGTATCAGCACCAGCCTGCTACAAGAGGAGATTGATAGTTAATAACAAGGGCAGCATGTCCTAACTGTATTGCACATAGAGCACAAAATCTGTGCATGGTGTAACTTTGTAGCCACATAGATACAAAGTCTATGCAATATTCACAGAGCCATAAATATAGCCAGCCTGCACTGGAGGAAAGTGGCGTGAAAGGGATCTTCCGAATGTGAATTCAAGACACCTCTTTGATCTTAGTAGCAAGGCATAGTTTATTAATCAGTATATGCCTAGCCGAAGCTTCCTTTGCTGGAAATGGTAAACAGGCCCACTGAGCATTAGATGAGAGAAAATTATATAAAATTGGACTGTACTGGTTAGAAGATTCACTGAAAAGCAGAATACTTAACTCAAGCTCCTTTCCAGAAGTTATTCAGAACTTTTGCACAAAAGTTACATTAAACAAACTCACAGTTTGGGAAATAGTTGTATAACACCATCTAATTCTCACTGTAGTCATGTCTTCTCCAAGCCTGATCTAACAATAAAACTCCTTTCTCCCAGGATTAGAAAAATATTCAAAAACAAGAACAACGAAACAAGCAAAATAGAAAAAGCAAGTGAACAAAACCATCAGAAGTACTGTTTTAGTGACATCTGAGGCATTTTCTGGCGATGTTTGACAATACCTTGAATGTCAGAAGGGTTAAGACACGTTGAGACAAATGCTCCCTATTGGCTAATGTTAGGCAGCTAATTGTTCAGACTTCAGGCTGTTCTGATTTTTATTCTGAAGTGATTTACCTGTGTTTGTGCTTTAAAGAGAGCTTAGCTGCCTTATTCAGAGCTACCCGAACCCTTATGTGATTCAGGTGTCTGCTTAATGGATAGAGACCTATGTCCCATTGCTAGGTCTCAGTTTTAGTCGTTTGTATCTATTGTGAGTTTTTTAACAATGATACACAAGCTTTTCCTTTCTGTATCCTTCTTAATGTGAAGTAAGAATGCTTATGAAATATTTCTACTTTTTGAAAACATTTGCTTAGTCACAGTAGTACTTGCAGCAAGTATCAAGTTATAATCTTTAGATTTCATTTGAGTACATTTATTTTTAAAATCTTTATGTTCTTAATTGTAAATGACACAGCCTATGGTGGTACTACAATGTTCCTAAACTGTTCTCTCGTTATGGATATGTTGTTCTCTGCTCACTGCTTCCCTGTTTTCTTTATAATTTAACTTGGAATTTTGAAAATTTTAGTGTCATTTTCATTTTTATTTTTTTTAAAGTGAGGTGATTATTTTAGTGAAGCAGTCTTTCATGAGGATAAAATCATGGGAGCTTTTGACATTTCATGAAATATTCTTAAACAATTCCTCATCATCATTCATATACTTAAGTTTCAGCATTTCCTCCCACTTAACTTTGCACATAACTGTTTTCAACTATGTGAAATTGCCCTTTTCAAAGAATCAGGTCTATGTTCTAACTGGCCAGAATATTACTTTACTACTATTCATTTTCAGTCTGAACTCACTCTACTGTCTCAGAAAAATTGCCCTTTAGCAGAAATTGAAGCTGTAGAAAGTGAGCTAGTGCTCTTTAGAATGATGTAATGTGCCATATTTCATATGCTGTGATCATAGTGAAAGTCAGTTCTGAGGGGCATGTTTTTCCAGTCATCACAGAAGAGCACTGCACTCAATCGTAAGTTAACAATTTGTTTAGGATAACTATAATGATGAAAAGGAGTAGATTTTGAACACAAAAAGTGTACAATTTTGAACATAAAATATGTAGTTCAAAAGTCCTTGTTTTAAGTGTGCGGACTTTTCTGTATTTAGGTTAGCTGATGCTTGACTCGTACTAATGGGCTTTAATTGCGTTGACACTGTGGAACTCATTAGGGTTTTCTTTTAAATACACAAAGGTCTTAGGATTAGGAGAGCCTATGGAGTGGGAATTGTGTGTCCAAAAGATGAAAAATTAAATAGATCATTCATTCAAATATTTAACTTTCTTTTGCCTAACATTTTATTTACTTTAGACTCTCACCTTATATCTCAGTATAAAGTTTAAACAAGAAATAATTTGAGGACTTGACCCTCTCTATCTCCATACTCCTTATTCTCTTTTGGTTCTTGAATGATGTTAAAGCAAGAGGATTTAACTTTTTTGTTTAGGGCAAAAATAAAATGGAAATCCTGCTTTAATTAATGTCCTGAGTCACAGTGCAACATGGTGTGTGACAACACCCTACTAGGAAATGTACCTCCAGGAAAATCATTAGTATCTCGTATATCTTTGATGTCTAAGAACCCAAAACCTTCAGCCTTTTTCTCTTTTGTCCTCCATTTCAGTGATTGAACAATCCTAACTTTCCTCCAGCAACCACTATCTAAGAGGGAGAAATGGCTTATTTGTCTGAGACTTTGCAGCCAGTTAGGAAGGATTCCAGAAAACTGGTATTAGGGAAAAGTAAACAAGAGGTTGATATCATCAGGGTGAAATAAAGGGAAGAGAAAATGAGAACTGAAAGATATTCAGCTTTTCATTCTTAGTCCTATTGGGTGGAATATATTAATTGTGACACACTTGTCTTACAGTGGGAATTGTCGGATGCCTATTTTGTTCATAGGCTTCCTGAAACAGAGGCAATTTCCCAGATGTGGAGGTACAGTAAGAGAAAAAGGCTCACTGTCAAAGGGAGTTTTTCACAAGTATAATTCTAGGCTCATTTATTTATGGACATCATCTTATCTTGATCTTATGGAATATTTTCAGTTCAGCATGTGATCTAACTAGAAAGCCTATTGTGCTATGAATTACAGGCTATTATTTTGTCATCAACTTATTATTTTCACTTATACCTAACAAATAAAATCACATTATTCCAAAACTTGCTATCACAAATTGTTTTCACATTGTAAAAATAGTTTCACAGAATTTAGTGTTTCTAGTCATTCTCAAGATTAATACTATAAGATTATAATGAAATATATGTAGGTAGAAATAAATTTACTTACAACTTGAATTTGTGATCTGGATTATAAACTATTTTTAAAATAAAAGTTTTTAAGTTGGACTAAGTTTGTGTCTGAAAATTCAAATACTTGGACAAACCAGTTTCAAAAATAAGCTTTATTGTGCAAGTGGAAAAGTTATATTTTATATTTTTTATTGTATACGAAGGGAAAGAGGCTGTTGAATACTGTTATGTTTTCTTGTTTTCTGAGAGAGACCAAGACCAAAGTAGGATACCTTTGAAGATTTGTCCACTAACAAGGTTTGGAAGAGCTTCTACGTATTTCAGTATCACAGATTCTTGCAGTCTCCTTGCTAAGCCTCTAAAGTGTCCTTGTCGTTTTACACATATATGAGGAATAGGAAAGTTACTTTTTCAAAACTTCACAGTGCACATATCATAGAATACTGCTTTTTTATTCAGTGAAAAAGTATTTGAGCAATTGAACTTTTAAATCAGAGCTTAAAGCTCTGTTTTGTTTTAAAAAAAACAAAATTCCTTTACAAAGACAAAACAAAACAAAACAAAACAAAACAAAAAACATGTATTTCAGAGATACATAAGAAGATTGATGTGAATAATTTCAATCAAAGAAAAATATCCATCACAGAAATCAGAATGATTATGAATGTGTCTTATTCTATGGTAGTAACTGAAATGAAAAGACAGAAAGAAAAAGGATAGAAAAAAATTGTTTTTCAAAAGCTGGCCTTAAGTGAATTTAAAGAAGTAGATTTTTGTATGAAGGTATTACAGTGGCTGACCTCTATGGAACTATATAGGAAATGAAATATTTAAGTCATTGTTTTGTCTGTTAAAATGGTGATTAAAATGTTACTGAAGTCATACGTTGATTGTGCTTCCGTAATGTGAGATCTTTATATTATATTTTTGTATGCATAAAAAATTAACAAAAGCCAATGCCACAGTCTGAACCTAGAATTCTAGTTCAAAGTGGACTATTCTTAGCTGATTCAACACACTGGCAGGATTTAAATTAACAAATGTTGGCAGTGAATGAACTGATAAAGAATATCATTTATTTTCTCTCTCTTATGAAGCACTAAAAGATAATGAAAGTAACAAACACATATTTGTAACACTAAAGCAGTACAGCAGAATATACATATATGAATAGCTTAATTGACTAAAAAATGTCATTTTATGTAGTCAAAACTTGGGAGTTCATTTCGTGTTTCATGCTTTTTAAATAAAAGTTTCTTACAATAACTTAAGTATAATAACTTAAGTATACATTTCAGTGGGGCTGGAGAAAAGAATCATGATTTGTGTTCCTTTGTGGATTATTAGCATTTCTTGTAAGCGTATGAAGTCTCCTGCCGGAAAAAGAATCCATCCTCTCCCTTTCAAATAAGTTTGTACATCTTTGCATGTTTCTGATATGTCAACCTCTAAATTCTTGTTGTAGAAATTATAGAAAAAATATAGATTAATTATGGTCCTAAGAAAATACCATTTTTAGGGAAAAAAAAAAAAGTGACTGAAACTATAATACAAAAAAAGCCTATCTGTTTCTGGTAGTTCCTCTAGTAAGTAGACAAACTTTTCTTGCTCATTTTTTTAGGAGAAATCCAGTCCAGCACAGAAGGCTGAAATAGAGCTGAAGGGATAACAGGAAAGAAGAATTTCAGACCATAATTATTTTTGTGATTAATGTTTTAAACACAGAATGTTAAATCCATTACAAAGATCAAGTCTAATTCTAATGAGACTTGGGTAAGTTCTTTTGAACTCATACTCTGAATGCTCTTAATAATGTAAAGATGTTAAAATATGTAGTTCTTTATCTTGCACCGGTCCTTCAGTCACTTGTAAGGCTGGATGCATACGAAAAATACATGGACTACTGAATTCATTCTTAATCTCTTGAGATCTGCCTCAAACACAATGCCAGAGATAAAAGTAATGATGAAACATTGGTTCACTTTTAATTTACCTGCATTTTTTTTTCTGTTTATTTTCTTTGTGCCTTTATATTTATATTACACAATACTTGCTCAGTCTGCAGGGCTTATTTACCCTCTGGATTGAATTTTCTCCCTTTCTCTCTTTCCTCTTCTATCAAAATAGCAATATGACATACTGAGTTTAAGCCAGGCAATATGAACTTTTCTCATAATAATTTAAGATTGTTTCTCTATAATTATTTGTTTTCACCCTCCATTGTTCAGAATAACTACTTTTTTTTAATAAATCATTTGAAAAAGAAAAAAAAAGTGCAGCTATCTGTAGGTTTAAAACATTTCTATGTCACTTTCTTGTAGTGTTACCCAAATATTTGTATGAGCTTTTTACTCAAATTCCTACAAGTAATATCTAGTTCTCCAATTCCTAATTACAAGACTGTTATGCAATTTACATATATAAAATGTGAATGCATTAAGTGCTATTGAGAAAAAAGAACGAAAGAAAAAAAAGAAGAGAGATGAGAGGGAGAGAGCTGTTGGTGTGATGCAGCTGAATACTAGATAATGGAGTCTGTCAAAAAGCAGAACACCAGGCACACATCCTGGAAACTTTCCAGTTGCCCAGAGGCCACAGGTCTTAAATTCTACATTCAGGCATCGGTGTGTTCACTTCACTTCACTTCTGTTGTGGTCTGATTACTCGGCTGAAAAACATTATAGAATTAACGACTTTGCTTCAGTTGGTACACAGTAAAATTTACATACTCCAAAGTATCTGGCAAGGATAACTCTATACCATTGTTATATGACAGTCTACTTTGTTCTTCTCAACCATGATTGTTTCTGACTGAGCAGGTAAACAACCACAAAAATGTGGGAAAAAATACACTAGTTAAGAGAGAAGGCTGTCAAAATTGATAGATTTTGGATTTGCACATGTAATGTGTATTGGTGAATGGCAGTTCACTGGAATGTAAGATGAATTTGCATAAGCAGACCAGTTTATTAGGTGGAAGACACTTAAATTGTTTCTTTTTTGAACAATTTTTAATATCAAATGTAAAAAATATATCTCAAGCGAGGTATTTAAAAACTAAGACTTCAAGCAATCATTTTAAAAATGCAATCTAAGTAGAATATAGAATATTCACATATTCACGTGAAAAAAATACATATATACAGTTAATCCTTTTGAAATTATCATAATTAATTATGTTAGTTCAGGAAGATAGATAGATAGATAGATAGATAGATAGATAGATAGATAGATAGATAGATAGATAGATAGATAGATAGATAGATAATGTTAGGGGTATAAAAAATAAGGCTTTGATTTAAGAATTTTCTGATGATATTCAGGAAACTGAATATTCCAAAGTTGTCAGGAGCTGATTTAGTCTGGGATTTACTAGGCAGAATAAGAACACCTGTAGAAAGAAAATATTTTTAAAGTTCAGGGAATGCAAATAAAAGACATGCCCCAACTACACATTTTGATCAAACTTGCCACAGGCCCCCAGAATATTTAGAGAAGGTAGGATATGTTAACAAATTTCTTCAGAATATATTTGCCTGGAGAACCTCCACTGAAATTCTAGGCTGTATTTTATCTTGAAAGGGTAAAATAATCATAATACACGAAAGGGTTTGTAGAAAAATAGTTATTGTGTATAATGTATAAAAAGTGTATATACCCAATTCTAAGAAAATCTATTACAAAATTAATGACTATGTGTATCTTCATTACCTTTGAAAAAAAATTAGAAGTTTTGAATAAGACTTTGTTTACAACATACAGAACACCTTAGTCATTTATAACCTCCCAGAAGTATGCAAGGCTGAATGGTTTGATGCCAAGCCTTAATGTATAGGTAATTAATTTAGCATTTTATTTTCTGTATTGCACAGTTCATGCTCAAGAATAGATAGCAGATATCTTTCTTTACTCTTAATCCTAAAATGTCAACTAACATCAATAATGTCCTTTTATGAGATATTTTATTGCTTGAAGGATGCTTTTTGATAAGAGAGGGTTAAGAGGAGAGTTACTCTCAGTCAGCTCCTGAAATATAGTTAAAACAACAATTTAGATTCTCTGAAGACTTCAAGTCAATAATGAATGCAATCCATTTCTTAGTGGGAAATTCTAAATTTAATTTTAAGATATCTCATGAAGTTCTTCAGGTAAGTCAGGGAAGTCAAGTTTCCAAGTGATCGCATACAATCAAGTATTTCTGGTCTAGATTCTTGAAGAACAATTAAGTGAAAATGTTTTCTTAAACACCTTATGTTCTATCAGAACTTTTCTGTTAGCAGGATGATCAAAAATTTTTTTTTAACTGTGGAATCTAGTCAGAGAAATATAGCAGAAGACTTTGCCCTGAGCTTCTGAATGATATGTTGCTCCTGCTGTATGCAAGATCTCTGACCCATGCACAGATATCACAGAGCTAACAGATTTATATCTTAATGAGCCCTACTCTGTCCAAATTTTCATACATTTTCAGGATGATAATAACAATGATATGTAAACCTTGTGACTAGACCTTTAAAAAGTCATGCTTAGAGGCATGGAATTTGTATTCAGAATTCCAAAGCAAATAAATAAATAAATCTCAGTTGTGTTTCCTTTAATGTGGTACAACTCCCCACCCTAAAACCTCAGAGGCACTATTTACTTGAAGTGGTTAATTAATAAGATATCTGCATGTTATTTTATATGGTACTTTTATTTATTTTCCAGCAAATATAAATTAATGACACTTGTTCAACCAGTTTCTTCCTTCTTATACTGAATATCACTGTCCAATAAGGCCAGCGAAGGGCAAATCCATATCTCCTTCTAGAAACTCCTTTGCAATGTCTCCCTTCTGGTAACAGCTTGAAAAAACGCACTCAACTTTTTAGTGTTAATCTTGTGGTACTGTACTTGCCATGAATTCTTGCACAGAGGTGTGTAACATGCTGCATTCCTTTGCTCTGTCTCTGGCCAACCCTGGCCCCTATCTAGTAGGACAACTGCAAATTTCCGGGACCTTCAGCTGATGGCATAATGTTGTTGATCTCAGGCCTCCTACAGAGGCTGTAACAAGCAGCTCATACCATACTGCATTACCCTGTTCCCCAAAACTCATGTCTGCTCCCTCTGCTTCACTAAGGATATTTCTTCATCATGGTGTTATTCTTTCAACATCAAGAGCCACCAATGTTGTCCTGTTCTCTCTGCCCCTTTCAGGGCATGAAGACCCATTCATATCTTTGGTTCTTTGCTTAGGAATCCTGCAGTTTTCAGGTTAAAATAAAAAGTATACCCTTATGATTAATTTAAGTGTGAATCTTAAATCTTTTGCAACTCAAGTGGGAAATGTACAACTAGTGATATACAGTTAATGATGGGAAATGTACAACTAGTGATATACAGTTAATTATGAATTCTAACATACCTACTTCTGCACTTCCCCTTAATTGGGGCAGGGAAACTGACAACCTCTGGCCACATGTTTAAGTACATCATTTGATCATCATTCTGATGAGAAAGTTTTTCAAACTTGATAAAGACATTATTTTAAAGTGTGGAAATTGTTCCACTGTATTGTTTTTATTCTGCTTTTGATAATGATAAGACTAGTGCTCTTGACATAAGAATCTTATTGGAAACAAACTTCAATTTACACCATTGAAAAGTGCACTGAAAATATGGATCTAATTTAGCAGGACACATGTTTATTATTCAATAAACCTCAAGCTAAAAATCAAAATCAAAATAACACGAAAATAAAGGGTAATTGAATGGAAGAAGATAAAAAAGCTTTACAAACAACAGACATCAAAGCTCTCATGCTTCTGAGAGCTTATGAGTGAAAATTTGTTGTCCTACTGGCTAGGCAACAAAGAAAATTGGCTGAAAAGTCTACACTCCCTGTCATCTTCTCACCTTTATCTTCAAACTTTTATTGATGAAAATGTTTGAGAATGGGATTTTTTTTCTGTTCATACACTTTCCAAAGCACTGTGACCAATAAGAAGCTTTACCTGAAATCAACATCTCCTCTTTCTATTGGTATTGACTGTGAGATAGGATTCACTGATAATCAGCCAAAGGCAAATTGTGACTGGATTCAGGCACTAGGCATATGTCCACACTGGCAACACTTAAATGGTAGTTAACTAGGTACAATATTCAATTGAGATTAAATGAAATGATTATTAAAGGACTTTTAACTTGGATAGAGGAGTTTTACTTCATGTAACATTTATCTTAAAAACAGAAAGAAAAAAGAAAAAAAAACAATTGAAATTACACAGAGGAACAGCAAATACAGGGATATTTTGCTTCTCTTACCATCTTCCACACATTCTTCCCATGCCATGATTATTAATCAAGAAAATGCCAAGGGCCACATAGAGTAAGAGAAAGTGGAATTCATGACAGACTTTTGTCCTACAAGCTCCGTAGCAATATTTAGGTTTTGACATCAAATATTTTTAGGTTGATGAGGCTATTTTTCTCTAAAAACTCAAGGGTCTTTATCTAATTTGGATCGCCTTTCATAGGGTAAACTTTACTACATTAATTTATAACACAATTCCAAGCTAGTTCATAATTAATTATAAAGGATCATAACCTCAAAAGAAACAGAAACTTGTACCAAAGGCTCAGTATAGCTCATTAAAAGAACTCAGGGAGCCACTAACTATTGACTTTCTCAAAAGTGTAATTTCAAACTACCAGTAGCAATATTCCAAGTGAAAAGGAGCTGGTTAGACCAAATATGTTCATTTATTTAAACAAAACAAAAAATAACCCCAAAACAAAACAAAAAATCAAACACTATATATGTATTGAAACAGTTTACTATTTCAGTAAGTTCCCTCACTCTAGTACTTGCATCAAAAATACAAAAATATTTTAAATTAAATGAGCATATTAAATACCACTGTCAATTAATAACAAAAAAAACGTATCTTTCATAACTATTCGACTTGAATTTTTCCCTCATCAAACAGATCCATTTAAAAGAAGATATGAATGACAGTATTTTACTCCAATAAGATAAATGCAAATAGTTTCATTTTCTATAAGATATTTATGAGAAATTTTGGAACAGAAGGGCTCAGTTTGAATTTAGGAATTGACGCAGAATTATGCTTGCCTTTCCAAGCTCTGTTTCATCTTTTTCTCTGTCATGTTTTAACCTTCTACAGTAAAACTGCTTCATATTTTCCACAGATTTAATTGCTTGCCTCCTGAAAAATCAGCAGAGCTGTTTTGCTTATGGTTAGCCTGCCAACAGCTTTGTCTTTCACCATAAATGCTGGGTCTAAAGGTGGTCCCTCACAGTAATTTACACAGGTGTCATTTCCCTGACTCTAGAGAGTACCTTGAGTTCTGGCAATCTGCAAGAGGGCCAACACAGAGTGCACCTCTGGCAGGGATTCTGTCACTATACATTCTCTGGGTGCATGAATTCTCTATGTACTCTCTGGGTCCTAGGCCTTATACAAAATCAATTTAATATTTTTCTTGGCTTACATTAAGAGCCCAAGTTTTCCTTCAGAGTCCCAGGAATCAATCAAGAGAGCTTTTTGATAACAGTGCAAGGAAAATGGTGAATAAAACTTGAGATTTCATAGCGAGTTCTTCCTACTAGGGGGAGAATATAATATGCATTGGTGGTATCATAATATCCATTTCATCAAGTGATTATTCCATAGGGATTTACTAAGTGAAATTTTAGTCTCATTTAAATTTTCTTTCAAATAACAGTGACTACAAACAACACTAAAATTTTGACCTTTTGCATTTAGTTGTGATTTTAAGATATAACATGCACAGCACAGTGGAGAGAAAGGAAATGATATGGAGTTTTGTGATAATCTCCACAGTGACTTGTTCTGATCTGTTTTTAGAAACAGGATCCTGAAATAAAAAGGAAAATGCATTTAGATTAATAAAATCCATCAAATACTGGGTGTCTTTTTGTGGGGAAAAAAAGAAAAAGAAAACAGGCTATACGACTTTATTTTTCAAACAGTGTTTGTGTTTCTGTGGGGTTAAAAATTATTTTTCAGTTGTTCCGTACTGAAATTTTGGAAACAAAAATATAATCTGAAAGCATTAGGGCTTCTTCAAAAGTAATGCCTCCTATTTTACTTTGTTGGCTCACAACATCAGAGACAGATGTTGGTGCTATGGCAGTAGAGGTTGAACCTTCCCACCAATATCTTGTTACATTTTGTTGCCATGGGACAGATGGCAACGGAAGGTCAGCCCGACAAAAAGACATCTGACATGGAAGTGCATATGAAACAAAGGTGTGGAACTGAATTCCTCCATGAGGAAAAAAAACGCTAGCTGAATGTTTCTGGAAACCAAAGAGTGGATGATATCACAGCGAGGTGGTGGGTGGTATGTTTCAGCAATGATGCCATCATAGCAACTGTGTAACAGTGGGTCACCTCCACTGGTGCAGATATTTGTGAGTGTGGCATGCAGTCTCTTGTTTATTGCTGGTGAAAAAGCATAGCTAATGGTGGTGTCTATGTAGAGAAATAGTGTTTTATAGCTTAGAATTTGCTCTATCAAATAATGTTATTGCGTTCTTTTTACTATTGTAGTTTCCATGAAAATGAATAGGAGGCATTAACTTCGGAGCAACCTATGTAGTTACGAAAGAAAAACATGTATAGCATTTTGCTCCACTGAATAATAATCAATTTTGTTTTCTAGATATTTTATGTCCCTGAAGCATGGATTCATTTTCTTGGTTTGCCAGACTTTACCTGTGCACACTGATGGACTTCAAATTAATTGTTTTCTTTCCAGAGAAATGAGACGACGATACTTTTAATTTAAGATTTTCAGTTATATGCTGCAGGCAGTCATGGGAGAGTGTGGTGTAAGATACATGGACAGGTGCTGCAGTTCACGGTATTTACATACTTTGATTTAAACACTGAAATAAAATATGTGTACTGTGTTTGGCTACACACTAACAGTGCATAATTTCTTTTCACTAATAAAAGTCTATTTCCTGCATAAAAGACTGTTGGCTACCCAAGTCACCAAAAGTGCTCCTGCCAGCATGGAAAGGACTGGAAAATTAATAGCTCTATTAGAAGTTTTTCAATTGTAGTATTTTAACTTTCCATATTGCTGAGATGTTTTCAAAATCATTCAGAATCCAGGCCAAAATCTTTTTTTCTAAAAGGCCAGCACTGGAGAGAGTGAGTACATAAGCTTATTTTTCCTATGAAGGTGCATCTATTATTTATTACTTTCTCAAAACCTTCATTGTGGGCAACCTGTACTTTCCATCCTCATTTCCTCTTCCTTTTCCTTAATCTTTTGTTAGCTCAGATTTTCTTGCCACCAGTGCAATTTTAAGTGCAGAAATATTGTGTCTTCTATGGCAGATATTCACTCAAGAGCTCTTTGCTTCTATCACAATAGACCACAGCCTTTGATTACATATATGCTATCCAGTAATTATTTTCAAGTACGATATTTCTGAAGGAGTTACTGGAAACTACATGAAATCTGTTATATGAGCAATTAAAGAAAAAATTGAAAATTACTGTTAAAACTAAACAATATTCAAATTAGCAAACTGAATTACTAATAATATTTTTAATGAAAAAATAGTACATGTTTTGTATTACTAGTTGTATGATTTACTTGAAGGACAAAAAAATGGAAATCAAGTATTGGTGACCCATTTTGCATGCTGAACAGTCCTGCCTCAGGCTAAAGAAAAGTATTTGATCTGAAGAGCAATGCCAAAGGTGGCTATGCAGAAGGTAGACAAGCAAAATAACATGAAGAATATCCTTAGGCTCTGTTGAGTTTCTCTCTTTTTCCTATTTTGTCTTTCCCAAATAATCCCACATATGTTAATATGCTATCTCCTACATATCTTAATTTAAGACAATTTCTCTCCTACGTGAACATCTTTCCAAACTTAGTTTAGGAGAAATGAATTGATTTCACTGGGACTGAGATGCCCTTCATGTTTTAAGTAATTATTGAAATGTCAGAAAGATACTTTATTTATCAGTAAGAACATAAATAATTTTTACAACTGGAAAAAACTAAAATTTTGAAGTTATTTAATTACTTGACATTATTCCTCACTTTCTTCTTTTGTAATTAAAAGCAATTGGAGGGCAATACCCTAATCTGATGCTTAACAAGGAGTGTTAGAAATAAAAAAAAACTGTTCACTGATTAATTCTTCAAAGTGAAAAATAAAGATGTTTTCTGCCATTCTGATGCCAGTGCTGTTCTTTTTTTTTCATACTTTGTAGCCCGTCAAAGGCACAAGGCAGAATTAATTCAATGCATAATATTGTGTATTATTTAAAACTAAAAGCAACATTTGACCTAGAATTTCATTCAGCACACCCTCTGGTTAAGGCAGCACACATTTATAAAGAATCCAAAGTCTTCAGAAAAATTGTTAAAGACATCAAATAATGTTGAGGGCATAGTACTATTAGGTAGATATTTTCAATTTACTGCAAATATGTTCTCATATCTTCCATAGTATTTATATGTATATTCCAAAAGGTAAAAGAGATTCCATTGTTATATAACACTTAAGCAGCAACAAAATAAATGCTTTTTGTTCTGTTTTTTTTTTACCTTCTTAATGATGATTTTCAGCTTAGTGCAGGCAAAGTATCTATTTGCATTATTTTACATTCCCATCCTTACCAAAAGCAAGCTTATCCAGTCATGCCATTTAAACAATTAATCATTTCTAAGTATATTTACGAATAATATCTCTAAATAATTTTGAGAACTGAGACTGCTCTAAATTAATCTATTGAGTTATTTGAGATGAAACATTTAATGAGTGATGGTACAGACCCTTCAGATTGTCACATATGTTTACGTAAATTCCTTTCTAGACATAAAATTTGGAATAGAACCCAAATGCTTGCTGTTAAAAAATATCTTTAATATATCAATACTGTTTTTTTCAGTACAAAATTATTAGTCAAGTAGAATATAACTAAGCCTGACAAATTCATGGAAGAATATGGAGTGTCTACTGTATCAGGGGTAAAATTCCTGTCACTGGCTTGGTAATTAGCAATGATTTGATCTATTCAGGATAATAGAGGTGTGTACAACTAATTTTGATAACCACAGTTTGCCATCTTCTTTATAGGGTTTCAGTGGAGCTTTATTCCTTTGTAGTGTTCCAAAAACAGTTAGATACAAGCAATAAACAGAAGCAGCAGCATCCCTAAAGAAAGCACCACATGGATGCAGTTACAAGACTTACACAGCAATGAGCCTGTTTATGAGACAATGTAAATCAGAAACATTCCTCTAAGGTCAAAGTTGGTATAGCCACTTATGTTAAAGGAAGAACAGAAATCGAAGCTAATAAGGAATGTTTTCACTACCTGAGCCACTGGAAAAAGAAAATAAGCAAAACTAAAGATTTTCAGTGCAGGAATTGTTCATTTTTCTGGTTGTAAAATATCTATCACATTTCTAGGAACTATTGAAATATGAATAAGAAAAATACTTTGTACCTACATTAAGAGGTTGGCTTCATAATGAAAACAGCAATGGCCTACCCAGGTCTTATGAGACAGTAGATAATGCAATTGAATAGACAGTATCTTTAGGGACACAAAGATCTTGGTTTATTTAAAATAAAACTGTTACTCAGACCACTCTAACCCTAGTCTTAGAGAATTTTCTTTTGAATATGAATCAAGTTACACTAAAGATTGAATAGTAAAATGGCAAATATAACCACACTATTAAAAAAAATGCTACTTTAATTTTGCTAAGATTCTTCTTTGTTCTTTAGGGGATCTGACACATTAAAGCTGAATAATTGGGGCTGGTAATACACTTTACGTGTGGAATTTGAAAGTGATGTTTCCTAGTCTATGAAGGAATTTCAATTATCTGAAAGTTTCACCCAGGGCTCTGAAATGGCCACTTACTATTCAGTAAGAAGTAAAGCAAAGATCCCATGTAAAGTAGAAAAATCCTCGAGGTTAGACTTCCATATTAAAACTGGAACACAACATGATTCTTGCTCTGATGCTTTTTTTTTTTTTTTAATAGCGCAGAGAAGAACAACATAGATGAATAAAAATAATCTGTGCAAACGTTCAAGAACAATCTCTCCATTATAAGGCTCAATACGAAGCTGCCTAAACTGTAATAGAAGATATTTGATGGGCTCTGTGGGCACTACAGGCCCCACTAACCCTCTTCCCCATTCCTTAGGGATCCTCTTTCCTGCCAACACCCCTCACCAGCCCCAGGGCCATCAACCTCTGTCCCAGCAAGGCCACAGCAGGGCCAGTTTCCAGCTTCACAAAGCTCAGTCCTGCCTTGTGAATGGGCCCAGCCAGGCCACCTGTAAGCCCATGTCAAATGAGAGATGGTGCACATACAAGCTCTTACAACACAATAGTTCAGTTATTTTGGCTTCACATCACAAAGTCACAACTGAAGATTTCAGAGTTATAGTCTGGTCTTTGCTATCACTTATTCCTGAAGGAGCTGTTTCTTTTGGCTGATTTTGTTCTCATCACACAGACTTCGGGAGATAATAGAAATGAATAGTTCAAATCACTGTCAGATTATATTTTTCCTTATCCTTTTCATCTGAAAAATGAAAAGGAAAGAAAGGATGGGAAAGAACGGAAAAAAAAAAACCACAAAGAGAAAGGGAGGAAGTAATCAGAAAATGTACTAATTTCAGTAAAGTTAAATAAAATGACACGTTTCAGTCAAACATACTCTTTGGCTCAGCTGTTTCAGCACATTATGTTTAGATTCCTTGAAAATGTCTTCTTCTCTTTATGCCTTCCTGAGATTGAGAGCAGAGACAGTTGACAGTACTTGCAGAGCATTAAGTGCAACTGAACCTGAATTCCTTAAACATGTGTAAAACAAACTGACAATAGAAAACAATGGCTGAGGTACAAAGGCGGACTTTGCAAACTTCTTATCATGCTTACAGTAACATAATCGGTGTAGAAAGTATCATTAATAAGCCTACTTAGGCTGAAAGTAAAGACAATTTGAAATTACCTACTATCAGTGGTCTTGGCTAACATCATGTAAAATTGCAAAAAGTCAAAATACTTGAGTACATGATCAAAATTAACACAACATAATTATAAAGTCATACTTTTAAAATGAAACTGTTACTTTATGGGATGGAAAAATAAATAAATAAAGGCACATTTCTCATATGCAATGTAAATGAGAGTGAAATATAGCAAAGGAACAAAAGATTTGGACATGGCTAATAACCATGCAGCAGATGAACTTACAACATCCACTAAATCAAATACTCTATGCCAGGATGAAGAAGTAAATTCTGCAGGAGCTGTAATAGATGACTAAAATAATTATGTAATGTTATTTGTAAACAAGAATCAAGACAGTATTTTTAAAAAATAACTCTTTTATAATAACTTATTATTCAAATTAACTTAATACTTAACACAATACATTAATAACTATATAGTCAGCAGGCTAAACACAAATCTGATGCTGCATTTTTTAAGCCATCCCCCAGGACCACAGGTCTGAGACATTAACACAACTAAATGAAACAAATACCTTGTAGAATACAGCTATGAGTCAACTTGTAATTTAGTGTAGGTTTCTTTGGGCAGAACAGGAGGATAAGCATTCTAAATTCCATATACTCCTTTTCAGGCCACAGTTCCAACTAGGAGACTCATGGTCCTTCAGCTAACAACACCCTGAATGGACCAGTGACCCTTCATGCAGCCAAATTGCTCACTATTAGTTGGTGTGCTGTTTCCTTCAGTCTTTATACTGATTTTAGATTCCACAGAGTAACAGAGCTTTTTAATGTATTGTGAGTAAAATGAAAATGTGATAAAAAACTTACTAATAAATATATTGCTTTCTTTTCCCTATAGCAGGTTTTTGTCTGGTTTCCAAGGTCAAACTGAAGTGACACAGCCCAGTTTCAGTCCCCAAACAGTCACAAATTGCACACCATACCCTGAAAAACTTTCATTTTCCACCAAGAAGTTTCTAATCAATGCATCAATTGGTGCATGAATTCACAATTCCTCAGTAGACTTAGAGAGAATTTTCATCTTGAATTAATGGAGCAGATAAAAAATTAAAATTTAAAAAAAAAAGAGAGAAATTAAAAGCAGCATATTTAACTGTAGTAATTTGTGACTGAGAAGGGAAAAACTTATGAAAATATAACTTTAAATATTATCAAATGCACACAATTTAGTTATATACTTCTAAAAAGTGAAAATTAACAGAACTCCACAGATATTTCTTCCTTGTTTTTCATTTTTTCCTGAAATTCAAAATTCAAGAGAAACCTTTCTATCTTTCATACATCTTCACAGAGGAGTGTTTCTTTTCAACTCCTCCAAATGCTCAAATCCACTGTATAAATAAATAGCTCTCCAAAGATAAAATGTAAAAACTTTCACCATTCTGAAATTCTTATCACTGTGGAGAGGCTTAAGCTAAGAGACCTAAGGAAAGAGAAAACCTGTATTGTGGGAGAAAAGTACAATGTACTGAGGTTTATGAAATTATTTTCTGCATCTTGAGTTATGCTTCTGAGAGTATTTACAAAAAGTACTGCAATTGAAGGAAAGAAACGTACAGCTTTTGACATATCCTATTGTAACAAAGAACTTGCTGCAACTGGTAGAAAGAATTGAGCTGTTTCAAACACATTCTAAATGTGTTTTGCTTTCTCCTGACATTTTAACATTCCCTCTACTAAATTTCAAATGGAGTATTCTCTGAATCATTACTGTTAACGTTCTGAGCAATAGTTACCTATGATGCTTTAGTAGTAAAATAATCCCCAATTTTTATCGCACATTAAAATAATATTCTTCCCATGGAGACGCACCATTCTAAACATTCTGACTGATTATTTATGTAAGTGCCATTATTCCACAAATGAGTGATTACTATGTAAGTAATTTCTGAGACTCCAGAGTCTTTTGTGGCAATAATGACGTATTTCACTGACTACCAGTGGTAACCCTGACGTTGTAAACTGAGAACCCAAAATAAATCAGAGCCTTTTTCACATTCTGAATTGTAGTGTATCTAAATGGGATCTGAAAAAAACTATGTTCAGAATCAACCTGCAAATTAGTATAATTAATATGTAATTGAATATGAGAAATATGATTGTTCCCTTATATAAAATACTTTGTATAATTTCTCAAGTTTACTTTGCAGAAACATTTAATGAGCACAATACAATGCAAAGACATCTGAGATTGCAAAAAAATGTTTAAATGTACTAAAATTTGTTGTGTAAATTAAAAAAATATCTAATTGTAATACCACACTTGAAGGTAAAAACATGGGAATATATGATCTAGCAGGAAGCATTCAAGGTGTAATATCCTCTGTCACAGAAACCCCTCAAATAACCTTACTGCATTTCTCCAGGAGACTGGAATCACAATATATCTGAAGATGGCTTGGCAGATCTCGATGATGGTGTCTAAACTCTCCTAGGGTAAGAACTGTCTCTACATCATTGGATGATGAAGATAGTTTAAAAACTACTTGTTCAAATATACATGTAATCATAAGTTGCTAAGATTGCTTCAGCTTCGGAGATGATGATGAAACACGGAGTCAGATATGGCAGCTTCAAAGACCTTTTAATGAGGTCCCCCATGTGTGTGCAGCTCTGAGGATATGTTAGTCATATAAATAGAATGACCCATCAATCTTTCAGCTGCTCTAATTCAAGGCTACACATTTTGAGCTGAAAATAGTTTTTCTCTCAAAAGTGATTTTTCATGCAGTGGTTGGTCCTTGAAACCTAGTATCATTAACACAGCACAGAGATACTTGCTTGTTTTTGAGTCCATAATTAGTGAGGAAATTTTATGCAATGTGTATAACTGCAAGTGTTCAAGAGGCCATCCTTTATTCTCAAATTATTTTATGCCCATTAGTGTTCATCTTTCTTGAAGTTGCAATGTTTTGAACTTACTCGTTCAGTTAAATCAAGTAAATCTACTTTGTTGCAGCTGAGTTCAAAATAGTTGCAATGACTTTTTTAAGTACCTGTTCCATAAAAATGGGAATTGTGATATGTATCATTAAATAAGCATACTTTTTCATCCCTAGTCCTTACTGCACCATGTACAACTAAATATGAACTGCTCTTTATTTTCCTGAGTAATTTGCTGGATATCATCTTTAAGGTCTGTTAGGGCAGTGAAGACTTATATAACATCTTCAGGTCTGAGAATCCCACAGCCAAAAAACTGGCATGTACTTGAAGGAAAGCAGTAATTTTGAGAAATAAGGGAGACATTTTATCTCTGACTTTTCTCATGTCTGGACAGAGTATTTTAGTTGTCAGTGTTTGTGCTGGTATGCAATTTGATAAAAGATTCCCATGAAATAAAACAAATTTGCAGGCTTAAAGTCTGACCCATAGTCTCCCAACTAACTTACTTTCAAGTGTTCTTGGTTCACCTGCCAAGTAAGAAAGTAGAAAGGCATCTAAAATACTTGCTTGTGGAGAATACCTTTGGTCCACTGGAATCCTAGTGTCAATTGCTGCTGTACAATAGCTCTGTTGCGGGTGAAAAAGGTCACAGCTGGACACAATGCACAGCGGTAACATCTCAGTTGTGCGGGGAACCTGAGGTGAAGCAGAACAGCACTGGGCCCAGAGACTGAGTGATGGGAAGTCTGCTGGTCACTAAAGCTCACTGGTCCCCATCAGGATGGTCCCCTGAAAAAGGACCTGTACACAGCACTTCTGTCACTGGATTTTAGCCCTTTCAGTCTCTTGAAGAGATAGTTAACTAGCTTTAAAGTTGAGCACTGTCTATTTAGAGAACACACTGCATTACTTTATTTTACCTATGCCTGTTATCTGTCATAATTCTTGGCATTATATGGAAAGAGTAAAGCATTACATAAGTATGACTTCTGCTTGCTGTTTGCTCCTATTCAATATGGCATAGCGTTTAAGCTTTTGTTGTTGTTGTTGTTGTTTTCTGGGGTGTATGGAATTCAGAACTTCACGCATCATGGAATGTTATATATATCTTTACAACATTCTGTGAAGCATTTCTAGCAGCCAGAAAATTACCCATTATTCTCTTTAGGTATAAAGAAATAAAACTACAAATGGAAGATGTACTGGGAGAAAATACCAATGGCTTCAGTTTCACAGTTCTGTGCATTTTAGAATTCAATATGCTATAATAGCCAGAGTTTAGCTGAACATATGAACTTCTTTAGTACTGGGTTTTCTCAACGACTGATAGCAGTAATTGTTGTTACCTGATTAAATTATAGGCATTGTTTCAAGCTCTGCAAAACAATAATACCCAAAAGAAAACAAGTTTGAATTCCGCTTTTTTTGTGCCAGAAGCATTACATAATGAGATAAACATTGGTAACTCTGTTCAGTTCAGTAAGACTTTTAATTATAGTTGAGATCTCCTTTAAACTGTATGGATTTTACTGACGCAAAGTAAACAGCTGAGAGCCAAAGAAAGGCAGTCTCAGATTTCTACTCTCTAATTAAAGCACAGAAATATTGCCTAACCAGTTCAGGCATTTAAAAGGGGAGGTGTGTGTGGGGGGGAAGGTGCTTATATATTTGATACACATATTAATTATTGCAGGATCTCAGATAATAAATTTTCTTCTACAAAAGAAGATATCTGTATTCTGAAAATTTAACCTCTTTTTCTTTTTAAACATGGTCTACAATATTCATACTTATAAAGATTGATAAGCAATGACCAAATGACCACAACCCCTTTGGCCCTGATTCATCAGTGTATAAATTCACATTTCTAAACTCTAGTCATAACAGCCGTTCTAGTAAGATGAAAAAAATCTACCTACAGATGTTTTGTTGATTTACAGTTTAATTTCTGATGACCAAATTGCTGAAGTGAGGAAGAGTTCTCATTTTATCCTAAGTGTGACGTTTCATATGTCTTCCTTGCTATGGTGGTTATGACTCTGCAGCAGTCTGTATGCAGAGACATCATGCCTGGGACCACATACATCTAATGTACCAAACAGGTATTCAGTGCTTATAAAATCATTATGAACCTTCTACAAAAAGGGAAGAGTAATATCCAAGGTATTCATTAGTATGATGGTTATTCACAAAAACACACTTCAAATTCAAAACAAGTAATTACTGCTTTTAGCGAGTAAGAAGACATTTCATATTTGATGCCATAGGATTTGTCTTACTAGTCACCATTAAGTGACAGTAACAAAGAACAACTCCTGGCCTAGCCCATTTATGTTTTATAGGGCAAACTGCTGAGATAAATCTGAACACAAGATAGGACTTTAGAGTGTTCAGAGTGCCTCTAAGAATGGGAGAAGACCTTTACCTCAAGAAAGACGTAGCTGAAAGATAAATAACAGTGACTAAATATCTTTGACCATTCAGAAACCCAAGAACCATCAATTTCAGAAAAAATCAAGGGTGTAGGATCTAAATCAGTCATTCTGACAGTAACTCTATTGCATTAATTCCCCTTTTCTGCTACTTAAGTGGCCCTTATTCTTTTCTGGGTTCCTCTAATCAGTATGATGTCAAAGGGTAGAATCAAGAATGAAGTCAATATTTATCATAGACAAACACTTTAAAATTTGTGATTCTGAAAACACCATCAAAATAAGCAGCAGTGATTAGTGATGATCCGTGGTTAATAATCCTAAATTGATTAGTAACACTAAATATGATCATTGTACTCTGTTGAATCAGATGTCAGAACAAACATGGGCCAAACAACTGTGAATGAGGAGTTCTAATTCTGCACCTTTGCACAGGAAAAAAAAACTTGTCTTTCTAAATCAGAGTGGTATATTGGTATTATACTTCAAAGTAGGAAAAAATCTCAGTGGAAACTATTGTCAAATGAAAAACTAAATACTTTTTTTCCAGACTTTCATCCTTGCTTTAGCTGTTTTCAATACATCATCTACAAGAGAGGAAAGTTTATCTCTGGACTATGACATTATTTTATCCTACGTTAACTAAAAATTACTGCAGATATGACTACAGAAGGGCTTCTGAAGACAAAGAAACAGACCCACAAAAATTTTCCTCCTTAATAATGGAACTAAGGTATTTTATTTACTCCTATAGTCACAACTAGTATATTCTTTTCCTTCCCTTTAAGGGACTATGTTTTTCTTTTATGATTTCCTGTGCCCTAACCCCAATACGACAATGAAAATTATAGATAAAAAGGCTTGCAAAACAATAAAGTATATGCAGAAGATATAAATTACAAGAAATACTATGCATGACAATGTAAAAAAAAATCCCAGACAGGATGTTTCCTGTGTCTACTAAGTCTTTTTGGTTCATGATTCCAATGCTGTTGTAGAAGAGACTGGTCAGATCTTTGAGCTAAAATTCTGAGTACTACTCCCAAACTGGTGAAATGCCTTAGTGGGAAAAGACACTTGATTTTTGAAGGAGATTAAAAAATAATATGGATAAATCAAATAAACCTCTGTTATCCATCTTAGACCTTAGTAGCAGAACAAATAGAAATATTATGGAACATATATAGAGAGCCTCTTTTGGAGTTTATTAAGCATGCATTTTATTCTTTGCCCTCATCTTTAAAAAAAGGAAAAAATATAACTTTAAATTCCAGCAATAAGCTGAAAACCTTGAAATACAGTGAAAGCTATAGAGCTGCAGGAGGGAGAATCCTGGAAGAATCATGCTGTGTGGAGATAATTACAGCATTCATCAAATCCCTGGATAGAGTGAAGCTAACATTCATAAATCCATAGTGCTGGTTCTCACTTCCCTTAGCTTTAATTCTAATAAAGCCATATGATGGTGCTGCTAGCACTGTCTCCCCCAGCTCAGCTGCCACCTACAGCATCTGAGCGCAATGACTGATGGGCATCAAAGGTTAAGCAATTGCATGCCATCTAACAAGCACATCGAGCCTAAAGTATGGCTGAGTGCACAGCTCAGCTCTGGTGGACTACGCCAGTTCTCATGATTTATTGTTGTTAGCTACTCTGTTAGTACTCTATGTCTAACCTAATAACTTTGTTTGGAACTAGCTTTATTCAAATCCCACTGCTGTCCCCAGCTGCCCCACATTGTTTCAGGTCTTGGTCTTGGCAGGGTACAAACAATCTGGTTCCAGACTGCAGTGAAGCAGGTGTCCTGCTCTCACTGTGCTTGCTCTCTAATGGGGACATGCTGTGTTCAACCCACAGGTGGCTTCTTTCAGTAACAGTGATTAAAGACCATCTCCTTCAATCTTTTTCTAGAAGTCTCAGCAGATATTTATCTTACAGGATATACTGTATACTTTTTCTTCTTGTTGCCTCTTCTGCTTTCACCTTTTGTTTCATCTTGAGCGTTGTATGCTGCAGTTCTAAAATTCAATTTTACTGTGCTATGAGTGTATCCTGATCCAAAACTGAATGGCTCTGAACTGAATGGGATGAAGATACATCTCTGATACTTTTTCATGTCTGCTTAGGGCTGTAGGCTAATACGACAGGTGAGTGAGGTTTGAGGAAAGGAGGAGGAACTGAGGGGCTAATCTCTAGGCAGAAGCACCACTTGTCTTTCCAACGATGTCAACGTTCTTATTGACAAATGATTAAAGAATACAACCATGTTCAAGAATGCTATACGAGACCGCATCAATGGTCTTACAGAAGTCCAGGTGGATTGCTGGAGATGGTCCAGAGAAGGGCAACAAGGCTCGTGAAGGTCTTGAAGAATATGCCCTGCAAGGAGAGACTGAAGGAACTGGGGCTGTTTAGTCTGGGGAAGAGGAGGCTGAGGGAAGACCTCATTGCTCTTTTCAAATACCTAAAAGATGATTGCAGTGAGAGCAGGGCTGGTCTCTTCTCGCTGGTGACAGGTGACAGAACGAGGGGAAATGGCCTCAAGCTGCACCAGGAGAGGTTTAGGTTGGATATCTTGAACCTGATCATTTGTGAAGGAACTGGTCTTTGATGATGGAAGTGATCTCCGTTTAGGCTGTAAGATTATTGTAGCAGATGCTTTTTCCCACAGCTATCCTAGATCTGGTTCTGGAACACAAAGTTATACCCTCTCTCACCTTGGCAGTGGAGCCAAAGGCTTCAGTCTGCTTTCTTTCCTGTAAACACATATCCTCTAAATTCAGCAGACATAGGTATAACAAAGTAGCAGCTCAACATCCTTCTGGCAGGATCAACAGCAAACGTGTTGGCATAGAACTGCAAGGCACTGTGGCTGCTTCAGGCAGAAGAAAGGTGGCCGCAGCGTGGCATGCAGGGTGGTTGTATACTCAATGAGCAGTTCCTACACCATCTAGCAATTTTTTTTGTTTGTTTTCTTACAACTCCATCTTTGCAAAGTAATCACAACGTCATGCCCCTCTCCCTAGACTTTAACTTCTCTCCCTGGATATGCACTGATTCCTCTTCTCCCTTCTATTGATACATAAGAGTCAAAGATGAACCTGAGACATGGATCATGGGAAGAATTTACCTCTGCTTATCGTAGTCATGTGTATCCTGTGCTGATGTGACTACATTGCAGCAACCTGATGATTTCTTCTAAGACAAAGGAGTGAGAGCCTGTTAATATATATACTGCTTACCCTGAAGGAAATGAGAAGCTGCCAACAGCTGAAGGTAAGTATCTGCTCCCTCGGTGTAATAAATAGTAGTCAGTACTTAATATTTTTCTCATTTTTCACTCAGGGATAAAAGATCTACTGCAGACATAGGGAACTGAACTGCTGCTGACTGTTGCTGTCTAACAGTTGGCAATCCTCTTTGAGTTCTTTTACAGCCCACAGTTTCAGAAAAATAGATCTATAGGACCTAACTAAAGGCTGCCATAGAGTAGTTAATGACAAGGGAAGAGGGAACATTTAAGTGCACTTTATTTAACTCAGCTGAAGACTCAATTGCAATGAGTAATCATATAATACCTAAGTTGAACAGCAGCTTTTGTTGAAAAGTCTAGTTAAAATAGGTTTTCCAGAGACTTTGTTTCTAATAACGGATGAAACTTTTGAGTAATAGAGAGAAATTGCCTATTAAACACTCTTGGAATTTCCTATTTTCGTTGCAGAAGACATAGAAACAGAACTGATAGCTTCACAGCTCTTATATTTGTGACTTATGATATACTATTTCCCACCTGTCAGGACAGTTTCAAAAGGAATATAAACAATTTAGAAAACAAACAAAAAACCACTTTACATATCTTTAGCTCCTCCACCCCACCCCACCCTCTTCTGATTAAACCTGCTGAAGACCTACTCATGCTAAAGCATCCTGACTATCAAGGTATTGTGATTCTTGATTCTTTCTGTATTTACGGTGGAGATCTATTTCCCCAAAATGGCTTGGGAATTTTCTCATTGTTAATAGTTTCTTCAGTTTTGAAAGTTCTTCCAATTTCAAAATACACAGTTTATTACATTTCCATAACTATATCCCTTTTGTTGAGAAAATGGGCATAGTGGTATAAGTTCATCTGTTACTAAAGTACAATATGCAGTAGAGTACATGGAGAGATTGAGTGAAATTTATCAACACTCACTTTCTCTAAGGCACTAATGAACACTTAAATTGGGATTTCTGAGGTGTTTTCTGAAAAAGCTCATTGATATAGTATATAATTTTGAGTAAGGACCATCTGTGACCAGGGGAATGGAGGTGTTTTGGAATGCTGATGATAAACTGCTTGATTCCACACATTCTATCTATTTTTAGGATTCATTTACTTCTGTGTTAACAGATCACTGCTGCTTAAATTTTGAAATAAGCACAGCTTATATGCTTCACTTAAACTTTGGACAAACTCGCAAGTTGGTAAATTTCAAAACAAAACTCCTATTGGATGCTATTCTTTTTTTCTGACCTTGTTACAAACTTGATCTAAACCCCACTAATGTTGATGTTTTAGATTTTTTCTTCTCTAATTACAGGGTATTTTTAATATCTAAATTATTACCTGCATTTGCTAGTAAAAATTCTTTTTTCAACTATTTTCACTCCCAGGCAAAAATATTTCTTCAGATTATCTAAGTTGTGGTTGCACAGCATAAAATTTATTAATTTCTCCTTATATGTCAGGAGCTGTATTGTAATCATTTCAACAATTTTTTAGTAGATCTGCTTCAGGCTGACTTACCTTGAACATGAGCTGAAAGTATCATAGCCAGTACATCATCAGTGTTTCCTGTAAGTAAATGAAAGCACATTTGTTTCCTGGAATCTTGGCATTTTATTTTTTTTTTGAAGTCATACAGTTTTTTGCCAAATTTTTCCCAAATTAAAAAATTCTCAATTTATATTATTGCTGTGAACCCCTGCCTGAACTTTATCTTGTTTGCACAAAGAGTGATAAACATGGAAGAAGGACTGAAGTGCAATTTCCACCATACCTATCAGTGTGCATCTTAACACTCTTATTTACTGACAGTGTATTAAAACTTGGTATTGCTATCTGTTAAAGGATTTACTCATTTTGCAAAAGTTTTCTGCAGCAGCATTCAGGGAGGTAGACACATAGAAATCAATTAGACTCTCCTGGGAGCTTGCTAATGGTTTGGGTAGGGTTTGTTTTTTTTTTTTTTTTTTTATAATAACAAGCACGAGTATTACAAAAAGCTTTTAACAGTTTCGTGTAAACATGAGAGACTTGGTTTATGCTAATGAAGTAACAAAAGCAATTAGCTTTTTAGGGTATTAAGTTGTTAGTCTGAAATATTTGCATATGAATATTTTCAGCACATACATTGTGCAGAAAATACACAAGACAACAGTGAAGTCACACAGTGCTAGCATGGAACATTCTAAGATACATACAAGAATAAATTCTCTGAAGATAATGTATTATGGTACATAAATGCTCCAGTGTCCTAGAAGTGATATGTATACAGTGTTAGCCAATGCACTAAATTATCTCCATTATACATTGTCGGAAAAGTGAGTATCACATATTTCAGATTACTTTGGATGTAAAGATGTCTTGTTTTAACAGCTACTAACAGAAAGCCTCCAAACGCAATGAGAATTCATCAAGCAGGTTACGAGCTTCAGGAAGCAAAAGCCAGACAACTGAGAATGTGGATGCAGCCAAACTCCACCTGCTGTGCTGCACCTTCTTCAGCAAGCTGAGGAAAAAGCAGCTCTGAAAATAAGAGTCTCAACACTTGTCAGGTACCTGGGGGAAGAAATCCCTTCTTGGTAATGAAAGAAGTGAAGAACAATAACCTTCTGGGGCCAGAGAAAGAACAGTGTAAGGGAAAGTGAAGAAAATCTTTCCCTGTAATCAATCTGTTTCAGCTAAAAATTACCTGCATTTTTCTGATCTGGCATGCTTTGCTTGAAGTTGTGGAAATCCCATATTTCTATTCCTTGCTGCTCATTTCCCATCTGTCTGATATTGTAAACCCTCTGGAAGAGTAAATTTGATAACCTTATAAGAGGCTGATGAAACACTGTTGGGAAAGAAGTAATGAACTCTTCCTAGAGTGACTCCAGGATATCCCCCCTTTCTCTGTGGCTTGTTTACAATTCTTAAGGCATAGAAGTAAGGGGAAACCACCCTCCTCCACTTCTCCCTCTGTCTTCAGTTTTCAATAGCTAGACAGAGGGAAATAGGGTTAAAGACCATTCCCCCCGTCTAGCTATTGAAAACTTAAGGAAAATATTCACACCTCAGCCTTCCCAGTCTGCTCACCTTCAAACTTTATATCCTTCTGCTAACACTTGGAATTTGTGACTTCCGGTAATTCATATTACAAATTTAACTGACTACTGATATATGTATTTATATAAGCGTATAACTCCATCAACATTTAAATATAACTGTATCTGATGTGATGTACAACTTAAAAAAAATCATTAATTTCTCTGTTCAACTTAAGAAATCAGTGCCTTTCCTTTTGGAACTTTCTCAGAACTGCTCTGTGCAGAGTGGATTTCACTCTGCATTGTTTGATTACCTTGAGTTTTTCTGTATCCTAAAGAAGTATGAACAATCAACAAAGGTCTGGCTCCCAGCGGTCTGACATACCTACATTGTCGTAATGGGACCTAACAATCTTCTCGAGATAAGTCTGCTAGTCAGCAACAATCAATCATTCCCTAATAGCCTGAAAAGACTAACAACTGGTATTCTTTTCTGCCACCAGATCCCGCTGGAAGGAATTTGCATGTGTGAAGAGCAGCCTACATCAGGTGCCCTTGCTGTGAACCCAGGCACGTCACAGTGTGTCTCACAGTTCTGAATGCAAACTCACAAAGGTCCTCCGCAGCATAGCTCATCCCAGTCTTTGAGTCAGGCTGAATTCAATTGTCAGCGCTTTACAACACTGTTACAATTGTTATTCTGTGGGGCCAAGATGACCGTGAAATACAGAGGCAAGCGCACTAGAAACTCTTGCTAATGATCATGTAATTCATTTTAGCTTCTATGTACGCGCAGGTAACTCATGACAAGCTTTATTATGATGAGTGTATCTGGAAGACAACGAAACCATCTCAGCTTCAGGTCATGTTTCCTAGCTTCACATCCAAGTTTTCCTATCAATAGCAATTTTATTTCACAAAGATACATAAAAATCCTATAAATCAGAGAAAGATACTTGGCAGCTGTAGCATCCAGTAAAAGAAAAGTTTCAAAGTTTATGCTGTAAATGAACAAAGGATGAAGAATTCTTCCTGTTAGCCCATGAAGAAATATGAACTTGTGTTAGCCTGAATAGCTTTGTCATTTAATTTTAATGTTACAGTGTTACAGTGTTTAGAGCGAGAAGGTCAGTAGAAATGTTACACAGATTTTATGCAGAAGCAGTAAAACGTTTCTTCTGCGTTGTTCTCTTTGCAGAATGTAAACTGTTATTTACAGCACCAGTTTAAGTGGTTTCCATTTACTTCTGAAGCCTCAAGTCATATAAAAAGTTTGACGAGGCCAGTATGCTCTCCAGGACAGAAAAGATGGATGATTACTGCTCAGTTGGTATCTCAGGATAGTATTCTCCTGTATGCTGACCAGAAGCAGTCAGAAAAGTCAGAAGGCACCACCCTAGGGCAAAACGCTGTCTCGTTTCCCTTTACAAATGTAAAGGGTGAAAGAGTATGGTAGTACAAATAACATAAATTGCAGGTGCTCCAGTAGCGTCAAAAGTTTCACCTCGCGGACACTCTCATTGTTTCAAAAGACAGGCATCCGCTTTGGTAGCAGTTGAAGCTAACTTCTGTGTCTTTCTTCTTCATTTGGTGAAGCTACTAGACAAATGTGGAGTGTTAAGTCATGATGACCGGGGGAGACTTTATGTGGGATGTGAGGAATAGATCCTTCAGTCTGCCATCATCACTTTTATCATGATCGAGACCTGAGTCTTGATGGGGACAGAAGAATAGTTAGTTCCACATCAGCAAGTTTTCCAAAGGGGAAAGCTCAAAGTGTTCTGAAAGTGGTAAAGTGATCCTGAAACCACACAAATCCTCTGTTGTGAATCAGAAGCAGGACATCAGGTAACAGATTTGTACCAGAAGGGCAGGATGCTTCTTCTTTGAGGTTCTTATCTCTCTTCTGAGATCAGAAGAAGGAGGAAGCCATCAGTCCAGCCTCAAGAAGTGCTGGATAAAAGGCACAAGAAATCTAATCACTGCCCCGGTGCTGCTAACTTAAGATGGTGAGGGACTGTAAGCCATGCATGGTCAGTTCGAACAGTTAACTTGATAGGGGAACAGCAGGCTATAAATGAATGTGTAGACTGTGTGGCAATAGGTCAGCCAAAGAGGATGAATGCTGTGAAGAAAAATGCACAGGGAGAAAGTGCAAAGTGCTTGCTAATAAGATGTGGAGCTGCCGCACTAGTCATACTGAGAGAAAGGATCTCAGGAATATTATTAAACAGCTATAAGAGACATATTTGGCAAATGGTTGAATTTTCTAGTAAAACATGTAATTCTTTAAGAGGAAAGTGTGACAGGAGTTTATGGCATCTTGGGTGCTGTGGCTGCTAGAATAAGATAGTGGAGGGATGACAATTTGCTGCTGAAGTACTTCTTAAAAACTCCAGTTGGTAGAATATTAACTTCTTTACAGGTTGAAAAGGCAAAAGATTGAAATTGCCTGAGGTTTCCAGGCAAAATGGGGTAGACAGCATTTTTCAGGACTCATATGGAGACTCAGACCTGTTAACAAACCTGATTCCTGTGGGAAATGAGGTGATTAACTTCCTTCATATTGTCAGGCTCCCAGTTTCCATATAAAATGAGTAATGTGGTCAACCAGTAATCAGTGGAGTCAGTAAACCTCCCTCAGTGGTCCACGAGGCTTTGCATGACAACAGAGCAGGATCTCTTTTAGTAAATACAGTGAAAACCCGGAGTGCAGGAGTAGAAAACCTGAAAATGGCTACAGATAAGGTGGGGAGTGGGAGATGTTTGTGTGACTCAGTGTACTTCAGGGGTGCTGTTTGGAAAAACAAGGACTTACTGACAGCCTGAGAGGCTCCAATTGCCAGCTTCCCAGTAGATTTCTGCACCCCAAATTGGTTAGTTACTGATTGGCAGATTCAGCATAGCTGCACAAACAAGGCTTCAGAGCATAATTATCACAGTCCTCATGGCAGACTCAGGTGCCCGGAACACTATGAGCTGATGATGACAGTGGGAGAATATTAACTCTTGGCAGAGATGTCTGGATGTCAGTGCTCCACTTCAGAAAAATTTGTGCTCACATCTGTTTATAGCAGGCCCATATGACTGTGTGGTCCTAGAGGATGGTGCCGTCTACAGTCCAGAGAGGTCTATTTGCTTGCTGCATTCCATAACCTCAGCACAGGTGGAGAAAGTGGTACCTACCGGAGGCTGAAATTCTGGTGAACAGAAGTTTCTGTGAATAATTCATCTTGAAACCTATGCTTAGTGGACCCACGGTGTCTCCTGGGAGACGCTGTTCAGTACTGAATTAGCAGTAAAGGAATTCAGAAACAAGGAGCTTGATTCAGCTGGAAAAAAAAAAAAGCCGTTTATAATGAAGCTCTGCATATTTCTTCCTAGGGGTTTTTGTTTATGAATTATTCCTTTTAAAAATGAAAACTATTAGTTAGGTGACATGGGAGAGTTGCTTATTTACGTTCCTAATATTTATTAATATTTTATTGGTCTTGCTATCACATTTCTCAAGAATGCAACCCACATAATCACAGAAACACTCTCATCAGTACCCCACATCACTCACTGCGATTGCACATGATTAAAGACAGAGGAATATCTCACAAGATGCAAAGGCTATGATTGCATCAGAGCACATGTAGGCTAACCATCTGATCTGAATGTATTATATATATGTGTGTGTGTTTCCACACACTGTGAATGACATTGACTGCTGAGAACTGTACACAGATTATAAAAGGAAAAGTTTAACCAATCTTATTTGCAAAAGGATGTCTAAATAATAATTTGTGGTCTTTAAATTTGAGACGAATAATATGTGTTCTGCAAGGTAGCCAAACCTTGCTTTTCACACAGGACTTTCAACCTGAAGGATTCCAGAACCAGAATTGTTTAGTTCCTAATGAGACAAAGTCCTAGTGTTTCCAAGTCCTTCGTTCCATATAAAAAAATAAATACTACAAACCTGTCATTGAAATAATACTTATTTAGTAATAATACACAATAATAGTCATCCAGATAAATACATCTTGCTGCTGTGTCTTGTGTCTAGCCAACTCTCAAACACAGCTTGTGAACTTCTAGATAAAATACTCAATCAAAGCATAATAACTTATTAATCATGGTAGCTAGCTATTTCTAAAACCCAGGGAAAGTGAGAGAAGTATTGCTTTTTTTTTCTTATTGCACTTTCTATCAGCTCTTGAGTAAGATTGGTATCATGAAGATGAGAACAGTAATCCACCTATCCTTGGGAATTGTTCAGAACCCTAATTGAGTGGATTTTGATGAGGACTTTTCCTACTGTTATTCTATCCTGGATGCTGCAACTGATGACCATATGAAGATTTTCTAGAATTTACATGGATGTCATCTGAAGATTTGTCCGGATGAATGGGGACTACATGCTGCCCTAGAATACACTTATAATCCATTTCTTCTGTGCTACTTATTTAAAACAAATCTTACATAAAACCTCTTATTTCCCTTATGCACTGATTTAAATGCATTTCCTGACTGATATTGACCAGTCAATGTGAGTGAAATAAATCACATTTCGATGGTTGGACTAGGTGATCTTGTAGGTCTTTTCCAACCTAGCTAATTCTATGATTCTATGATTCTAAATCAAGTTATACGTCTGGAAAAAAGAGCAGGGGAAAACTATATGTGGATAGAGACAAGTCATTATGAAGACCTCACATAGTTTATGTAGTGTAAGAATACATACTTCAATTCTGCCTACTCAATGAAGATAAGTGAGTATGAGAGATATCAGAGCACAGGTGTGAGAGAATCGCATCAGATAAGTGCTACTCATGGATGGCAACTTCTTACTTCCTGAAAAAAGAGCACTCTTGCACAAAAGTGCCGTGTTTGTTGAAAGAGTTCCACCTGTGAAAAAAGTCAACGAGACCACCCTTAAAGGCCTCAGTAGTAGGAAATGAGGATTTTGAATGGGTTCTGGCTTGAGAGAACCTGACATTTCCAGGAAAGGGAGCCAATACCTCATTCTCCTGAACTGACCATGACCATTGCTTGAATAAGGGTGCCACTGTGAATAAAATCTCTAGATCACCAACAGCTAGCAGTGTATTCAATGTGATACAGAAGACCTCGTGATCAAATAATATATTAAAGCATGGGAGTCCAACCTTTTTGGTTGCCTAGGCCACAATGGGTGAAGAGGAACTGTCTTGGGCTGCTTATAAAATATAGAATATGTAGGTTGCTCCCAAAGTAATGCCTCCTATTTATTTCCATGGAAACTACAACAGATATAAAGAGCATAACACTATTTGAGACAGCAAATTCTCAGCTACAAAACACTGTTTTTCAACATAGTCACCACCATTAGCTGTGCATTTTAACCAGCAATGAACACAAGCTTGCTTACTGCATATGTAAAAATCTGCATGGCTGTTCAGAACATGGCTGGTCTTCGTGTCTCTGTTGCCACTGCTGAAAAGCATCACCCACCACCTCAGATTTCTCACATCCACTCTTTGGTCTCCATAAACATTCCACAAGGATTGATGAATGCCAGTGGGTGCCATTTTTTCCTCACTGAAAAAGTCATCTTCCCCAAAAAATCATTATTTCTTCCATGTCAGATGCCATTTTGTCAGACTGCCCTTCTGCTGCTATCTGTCATATGGCAACAAAATGTAGTGGAATACTGGTGGGAAGGTTCATCCTCTAGTGCCACACCACCAACATCATGACCTTGTGAGCTAACATAACAAAATAAGAAGTATTACTTTTGGAGCAGTCTTCATATAATTAATGTACACAACTAACAAAACTTACTTATATATATATATTATTAAAACATAAAAAATAGAAGGCAACTAAAACATAAAACTAGTAGGTTGCATATGTATGTTTTAAAGTGTGCAACCGTGTGAGCTCTTTTGGAGTGTGGCCAAACATTGGCAGCAAGTCAATTGTGAGGTTAAGTCTGTCGTGTTTGTTTTTTAATTTTCATTTTTCTTCAAATTCATACTATCGTGTGTAATAAAAAATGTGGCTATTCTTGCAGACTTCCTTGTGTTGTAATAATTCAGAAGAACCCTTCCAAAGGAAAGTTTGTGATATTATTTTCCTTTAATGTGGAACAAATAGAAGTTGTTTTATTCAACAATCATTTTGCATAGGTTCAATGAGTCTTTATATACATGTATTAAAAAAAAGTACACAAAACTACATAAAGTATACACAAAAATGATTTTGAGTACATAAGGTAGAAATTTTGCATTTATAATAATGCAAAAAAAAAACTTTGGGAGGGTAGATTTCTAATTTATTTTATAGCATTTATCTTTTGGCTTTTTCGTTTGTTTATTCTGTAAGAGGTAATTGCGGGATTTTGAAAAAAAATTAATGTAATTTAATATAGGCAAAAAATCATAATACATTCTTGGTAACAGAGCATACCTGTTGAACAGTGCCATACACACAACAACAGTAAATGTGTATTTAGTATTCTTCAATTCTAACATATATTATAAAGCAGAAAAACAGATATTACAGGTTACGCTGAGGGCTTTGCTAATGATAAAACTCTTGTGTAAGGAAGTTTTGCAGAAATTGCTGAGTTATGGGTGTTGGCTAAACATGGCTCAAACCTTGACACAGACAAGGGTAAAGAACGGGAAAAAGGGGGAAAAAAAAGGATTTACACACACATAAACACACACACAAATTTATGAATAGAAAACAGCAGTTTAAAAATGATGTTCTGGACATTTGAAATAGAACACCCAAAGCCAGGGTGTTTAAAGTTTTGTAGAAAAACTTTCCTTTAAGGAAAAGCTACTGACATTGATTATAAGTTAGAAGTTTAAGTGTCCTCCACTGTGATGGGAAATAAGTATATTTTTCATCACTATAATAAAAACTAGTTGCTCCTTTTAAAAAACATTCAGTTACCACCAGGTTGACCTAAAAACAGAAGAGAATTAGAGCTTTAATTACAGTTCCATTTATAAGAATCGTTAGTGAAGCATTCACTTTTAGCATTACAGATACTTTCAAGCTGAATTTATACAATGAAGAAGAGCTGCAGCAGCATAAAAAAAATGAGTTTCTATAGAATATTCATAATAATTATAATGAATCACCAAACACTACTTCTCTCTTGTGACACTGTCTTAGCAGATACTTACTTGAGTATTAAGTACTTACTGGCTTGTCTAAAAGCACCTTTGCTTTTTATTTTCAGCTTGAGTAAAAGCAGCTATTTCTTCAGGAATTATACATTTTATATACTTCCCAACATACCAGTTTTTTTCATTGAAAAAAAAGACTATAAAATTACTAATTTACAGTGTAGGTAGAACACAGAATATCACCATCTATTTTACTAAATCAAATGTATCAATAACCTTGTAGCCTCTTTGAAAGTTAACATAGCCAACAGGGAAACTCCAAATAATTACACAAGCAGTAATGTAAGAGAATAATATCTGTAATTGGAAGAGGATATAAAGGCAAGTTTGTTGTTTCTGCTGCAAAATAAAACTCCCACCTCTCATACTTCTCAGATTCCTCAGGCTTGTTTTCTTTTCCTCTAGAAAATATTGTGCTTCTCAGCTGTCTATGTCTAGACACATACTGTACCATATGATTGTGTAAGATTACACTGTGTCATTTCATGTACTAGAGGTGTTGAAAGTAAATGTATAGCAAAGCAAAAGTGATGTTCCAATGTCTTATTTCTGTATAGGAAAATACCATGAGGCTCAGAATTTTAATCCCTCCCTCCTACAGACAGCATCATTATTGAATGGCATTTGAGTCTTTTTAAAATTAGGACTATGACAGGAACCAGAAAGCTCATGGTCCTGTTTTCTGACTCAGAAGTGCACAGATGGTTTCAGAGTGGAGAGCTAAAATTAAGACTCTTTTCTACATTAGGCAATATCATTATGTAATGAACAGAGGATTCCTTTATCCCTGAAAAAGGAAGGGACCCACAGTCTAGATGCCTCACTTTACCCTCTGTTCCCCTAGGCAACTCTGAATAGGCTGTAGTAAGTGGCTGAGCACTTTATTTAAGAAACGAAATAAATCAGTGGATGCTTTTGATCACACAACAGCACTGAAACAATAAACATCTGTAAAAATCTTTGCTATCAATCACTATTTCTCATTCCTGTGTTTGTCTGAGAAAGGCAAATGAAGCTCACACCATTTTGATATGAAGGATATTGTTAGGAAATCCAGTCTTTTCCCTATGTGCATTCTTTCATTAACATTAGGGAAAATAAGCTCCTCTTGTTTTACCATAAAAGGCAGACTCACATGGTCAAAGGAACAATTTTATTTTATTTTATTTTTTATTTTGTTTCTTTGCCTTCATCAGGTGCAGACTTGCTCAAAAAGATATTCCTAGACAACTGCAGTCACATTCTCTGCTCTAGCATGCATTCTTCTATTTCCATTAAATTCTTTCCTTTTCCCAACTTATTTAACACCCCACACCTCCCACACCTGTTTATTCTTTCTCTGTAGCCTCAAATTTGCTGATATTATTTGATATTTCCTGTGTGGTTTCACCAGTATTTTTGGGTGTGTGTGTTAGTCAGAAACTCCATTGAGTAATTCCCTTTTGTTCTTCATAATTTTTTCCATTTTTGATTTATGAGTACAGCCACCCATCATCACTAGTTATCTGAAAAGATGCAAACTGATACTACAGACTACAATAAATTAAACTTCTTTACATCAAAATTTTTTATTGAAGCTAACAAGTGTACACTCTAACTTTTGTGTTGTTTCTGTTCTTGAGGAGGGGTTTCCCTTTTCCTACAGGGAAATTAAAATTGCAATGACAATATGGATGAGACCTATGCTAGCGTTTTACAGAAATACCTGTCTCAAAATATCTACCACTTGCCTTGACTTGGTCTGCGTGTCTGGTTTCAGCGGGTACAAGCTAAACTTCTTTCAGAAGAAGGTGATAGGGAAACCCTAGTTCAAATATTTTTAACTCCATTGACAGTGCCACATATCTAATTATGGACTGCATTACAAGAAATCACTAAGTGGTGGCAATGCCATGAAATGACTGCAAATTAGAGGTTCAGTGACTGAGAGACCAGTGTCAGCTAGTAGTGCCAGTCACCACATCTTACTCTTCAGGGACCTCATCATTGTAAAGAAGACTGCAATCACTGCTACTCCTAACTCTAATTAGACAGCGATATATAAGAAAATCTGCAACACACAAGGTGATTTTTTTCAGTCCATCTCCTACATCTTTTGCTCTTGACTGGTCAATCTTATCTACGTCAACATACAGAGCAAAATCAGAAGGACCCACTGCAGTTCTACATAGCGTAGCCATGCTGGTAGACCTGCACTAAACGGAAAATTGTCAGCCTTGCACACATCAACTTTTTTTTTTTTAATCTAACCCCTGCAGCTGAGTGGTCAGCGTGTACACTTTTATCACTTTCAGGGGATGAACTATACTATACTATAGGTATACTATACTATAGGTAGCAAAATGAGCAGTATGAAACTCACTTGTTCAGAGTCCTGGACAAAAGGTCATGGGACCTTTTTAACTGACAATGCACTGGGTACATGGTGAAAAAGAAAATAAATGAAAAGATGATAAAAAAGATGCAAAGTGGAAAAAAAAATCAGCATATAGGTAGCATGATGTCAAGACCTGCCTCTGGTGAGATCTCAAGTGTGGCATAGCAGACACTAGGGTACAAGGCCATCTGGAGTAGCAATAGCCCGTCAGTCCAAAATAAATATAGTGTTATCTGCAGAATAAACAGAAATATTTCCTGAAATGAGAAATGGGACTGGAAATTCTGGAACGGAAATTCTGGGGCTGAAGTAAGTTTTTCCAGAAGAAGGGGTTGCTGGAATATTCATGTTCCAATGCTAAGAAATGTTTCTGGTTATGCATAATTTACTGGAGTAGACATAGTCTCAGAGGAAATGTTAATAATAATTAAATTTCCTTCCTTCTAGTTTTCCTTTTAGTATTTTACCCTAACATACGCTCTCTCCAGTACAATCCGAAGTTGTACTATGGGACGGCAGTGGAAGCATGATCTCAATAAAGTAAAAGCAAAGGGAAGGAAGAACTTTCATAGTAGACTGATTATTGGCATATTCTGTTTAATGATGAGCACAGAAAATACAAAAATGTAGCCCAGGCTTATGTGGAATTCCACTCCAGGACTGTGGGAGTTTATTAAGGTAAAATCAAGATAAATGCAAAACATTATGCAGAAAACATATAGTCAGAGATTTTTAAAAATAAAACAATATTCTCAACATCCTAATAGAAGCATGAGGAGCTCACCAGAAACTGATTTTAGACTATGCTTTCCTTCAATTACAATTAACAGTTTTCTAGCACAAATACTGCTGTGCTCTGCTGTGGCCAGTACACAGTATTTTTCTAAGCGGGAGATACTATCATCAACAATGTGTTCCATCCAGTTGTGAAGACTAGTTAGGTTTGTCTTTTACAAGTCTTCTCACTTAGCATTACATCTTAAAAATATTTTCAATCAATCATGCAAATAATGGTTTAACCACATGTAGCAAGCAAACTTAGGACAAACTCAAGAATTTGGTGGCTTTTATTATGCAACACAAAGAGCTGTAGCAGCATTCACATAGGTTGCAAAAACATTCAAGGAAATAAATGGGAAGAAATGCATTTTTCTGAACTGGACACTATGAAACAAACAAATGAATGAACAAACAAACAAACAAAAAAGATTCACAAATCTGCAGCAGCTGCCATTCATAGAAGCTGTATTTTATTTTCAGCTGAATGGCAGTACTCTTGCACACTGTATTTCTAGGTGAATAAAACCATATTTTCTAAGGTCAGCTATTGAGACATATTTGTTTTCTGTTTTCCTTGTAAAACTTAATTTTCTATTTACAGGTATTTGATAACTTCACATGGTCTCTAATAGTAACATTGTTATAATTCTTCATCTGGACAAAATGTTTTGTCAATTGCACTAATAGACCTACGGACCATTTCAAGAAGCACCTATTTGTTCTTATCAGTGATGGCAGCAATGATCTAAATGAAGGAAAGGAAATAACTGTAATGGCTAGAGACAGACAGAAATATTGGAATTGCTGTAACTATCACAAGTAGTTTTTGAACTGGTTGAAAAGAGTAAATGTATCAGAAATATAAACTGGTGGAAGATTGAAAAGAACATAAAGAAAAGAAAGGGGCAACTATGACCTTATTGGATTACAAATTTAAAAAAATCTAGAGGAATACCTCACTTCTAAGATGATTTTTAAAATTATTTTTATATCCTTTGTGCTTTAAGAAATCATCAATAATCACATAATGAAGTGTTGTGAAAAGAAAGAGTGAAATCTTCCCACAACATGCCAACTACTTTTCTGACTCAATTTGCAAATTCCAAGATGCGTAACATTTACAAAAACTTCTGCTTTATAAGCACACATGACACACTAAAAATATTGCCTGAGAAATAGAAATTAAAGGTTTCAATCAAGTCTAGAACTAATTCGACATTACAAGGAGTTTTATGTGGATGTCATCAAATGACTACTACAGGCTCTCGCTTAGATCAAAGCACACTTAAATGCTTAGCCAGCTCCAAAACCAGGCTCAGTGCAAATTGTGTTCAGAAAAGAGCAAAAATAATTTAACCTGGATTCTAATTACTGCACAAAATACTAGTTTGATCTTCGTTGTGATGTGGAAATGGCTGGTTTTTGTTTGTTGGTTGGTTTATTTTCTGTTTTTATTCTTTTCAAGAGGACCAAGTATTTCACAGTTCAAAATTTAAGAAAAATTACCATGCTTTCTACTTTTTTTGTGTGAAACAGATGACTCTTTAGCCATTCTGACAAGTTCTAAGTTGAAGAGGTGTTCCAGGTGGCAACCATTCCATACACTGGACATTAATTAGATTTGAGAAGAGATATTTTAGCCCCACAACACATATCATATGCATTTGAAATTTCTGTTTCTGTTCCCATCAGATCTTCAAACTGAAAATAATTTCTGATTCATATAATCAGCAGTATGTGATCAATTCTCAGAATGGACAAGGAATTTTCGTTTTTTTTTCCCATAACACTGCTCAATGCTGTTCTCAGTACTCATTTATGCAATTTTAAGTGTACTTGTTGTGATATTTTTCTGAAATCTGTGAGTAAAATTCTTACTGGATTTCTCAAACCAAACAAGTTGCTGATAATCAAAATACATTAAACTCAATGTTTGCTCAGTCCCTTGTTGTATTAGGCAAAAAGCGGGGCATTCAGGATGTAACGTGAAAGGTCCTTCCCCATTTCGCTTGCTATTGGTTGACCTACTTACTTGAACCCGTGATGTAAGAAGGAGAGGCTGTACCTCTTTGTTTTAATAACAATGTGTATGACCACTCTACATATGGCTTTTCGGAAGTGAGTGGACAGAGCGGGATGTTCAATATGATTGGCCAGTAGCTTGCGTGAGCTTCTGGAACAGTCTAGTAAAAGATAAGAAATACTATATAGTTCTGTAACTTTTACCAATAAACGCCATTTTACTGTTCATCATATTGGTGTCTATATGCAGTATTTGGCCTGGACCAGACTTTTGGTCTCAGCGTGCAAGGACGAAATACAGAGGGTTGCCTGCATTCGGCTACAGTCCCTTGACTGCTGAGTCACTTTTTATTGACAGAAAAATATGCCAACCTTTTTTGAAAAGAGTACTGAGAGAGTATATGCAGCATAACCGCATTTCCACAATTTGTACTGTAATCAGTATGTACCTCTCCAGAATCTGGCAGAACTACAACAGTATCCTCTGCAATTAACATACTCTTTGCTTCCTTCCCAGGAGGATCAATCTGTATATCTGTATCAGCAGTTTGACTCCTTTGATATGAGTCCCAATCATATCCAATTGTCTCATACTGATTTAGGTCTCAGCAATTCTACTTCATGCAGTTGAATTCCTTTACAGGAAGCTAAATCTGCAGTACCAATGCTAGTATATATCCAATAGAGCAAAACTTCATGTAAAGTTGCAGTACCAGAAACCTTTTGTTTGGCACATAGTATGTACGCACAAACCATTTGAAAGTTATGCAATAAACAGGAGATACGACTGTAAACCTGTAAACTGCTCTGTGCCTATATAGGGGAACAAATGCTGTGAGTAACTTTCCATTTGTCCTTCAGTTCCAAACCTCTACAAATTTTCTTTTTTTTCTCTTATATATTATCTTTCCTTCATATTTCACATTTCCTTTCTTACCACCAATCTAAGGAGCAAGTCCCAGCCATAAGCAAGCAAAATAAAGAGGATGTGAAGGATGATTTCAAGATTTGAAACATAACTTTGTCCATACAGAACTTCTCATTTCAATATTAAATAAAGTGAAGTAATTTCAGATTAATGCAAAATAACAGAAAGATGTTATTTGTATTTCCTAGATATTATTTTTATTTCTTTTTCTGTCTGACCACAGTTTTAAATGAAAATATTAAGACTAGCTTGGGCAGCTTGATGAACACTTTGGCAATACTTTGAATTAAAATTTTAAAATTATTCATGTCCAGACTCATAAATTTCATTTTTCTTACATTTAACTTGAAAAACATTCTATTCACAGTTTTTTGTCTATAGCACATTTTTTCTGTTAACCAAAACTAAATAATTTACATGTATTTAAATAAAAAATAGCTCAATATTTAGCCAACAGCCTTTTTTGAGATTTTATCTGTAAACAGCACTGTAGGTTTTCCAGTTCTTTTATGTCAAAAATGTATTTAATATGACTAAAGTTAAAAAAAAATAGTTTTATCTTCATCATTTACACAGAAGCAGGTCTTTTTATTATCTTTCAAAAGTGTTTCAACAACATTTAGATGAGACCTCTAGTGTCGCATATAAATTCATGGAAAATTTATGGAAAAAATTCCTTTAACAAAGAATGTATTACAGAATTAATATTAAAGAAAAATAAATAACTTTAATAATCTTACTCACTTTACATACAGTACATATGTCATTAATAATCTTTATGTTTTTAAATGTACAACTTTTTGTTCCTGCATCCTCCAAGTAAGAATTTTAATGACCAATATATATCAGATCTCAGAAGTACATAAACATCACCAAGTGTATTGTTAGTGCTCTCCATCTTAGATTAATCTTCATTTTAAAATCCAAAGAATTTGAATTTTTTTATAAAATAGCTTTGTAAGCAATAATGAAAGTTTATTTTAATTAAAAAGTACTGTTGTACAGATATACTGGTGATTAGATCACGCTGTTAAACTCTCAGCTATCAGTTAGTTATAAAAATAGACACAGAGATCTAAATATAATATTTTCTTCAATTGTGGGTATAAGCAAAATTGAGATAATCTACTCAGCATTCAACAACTAGAAAGCAGCCTAGAATCTAATATTAACTTCAATATAATCAAGTGTTCTAAGTGTGTCTATGTTTACCAAGGCTAATGTATTGAAATAGGTTCAGAGTGACTCATTTTTCATTTTAGATCATATTCATGTATGTTGCACAAAAAGTTTGATCTGATTATCATGTCCTAACATTTGTTCCAAGAACAATCTGTCTGACAGAACAATCTGTCTAGATCATAGGTCTAACCTGTGGCCTATGGGCTGCACATGGCTCTGAACATTTACTAATGGGTACGCATAAGACTGTAAGTGTTCAACATTATGGTGTGATTTTTGGCAGTGTCAAAGTGCCAGTGTCAACTGGGTGCAGCACAAGTGTGGACCACATAGGTAACAACAGAATGCTGTAGAGGGGAGTTTGTAGCACAGTGCTAACTCCACCTCTCGCATCTGCCACACAGACTCAGTCAAACTGAAACGTGCTTTTATTACGTTACATATTTTTGTGTCACTTGGTGAGTAAAGTGCAGTGATGGTCAATAATAATAATTCAACCTTCATACATATGTGTGCGCCTGTGAAAACGTGCATTTTTTGTTATCATGCATTTAAGTTTTCTTATATAATTATTAATGATGTACATTATACCTGCGTTTATTCACTGCTTCTCATAATTTGTAAATTTGCCAAATTTGTTTTAGCAGTCACTTTTTTTCACATTAAAGTAGCACAATAAGTTAAATATTTTATGGTAGAATCTAAGACAGAGGTATAAGTAGAGCACAAGAGTAAATTTTTCAAAATCTTAGAATTAATATGTACTTCAAAATTAGAAATTATTCCAAAATGTTTTCATGTAAGCCTGTCTTTATTGTTGTAAAAGCAGTAGCTAATATAAAATTGCTAAAAAATAACCAATCTATAAGAATTCAGAATGCAGACTAATACAGTATCATCTACTAATAACAGACTCTTTTCAGGAGCATCCAGTGACAGATATAAACAGGAGAAAGCTTGTTTACTGTGAGGGTGACAGAGCACTGGAACAGGCTGCCCAGAAAGGTTGTGGAGTCTTCTTCTCTGAGGCTATTCAAGACCTGCCTGGATGCTTTCCTGTGCAATCCACTCTAGAGAACCTGCCTTAGCAGGGGGTAGGAGTAGATGATCCCCAGAGGTCCCTTCCAAACTCTACGATTCTGTGATTCTGTGAAATGAAACATGATGCGAAATATGGGAATTTTCAAATGTAATTCTTAGAAGGGTAAAATTGACCACAGCGTCTGCTTTGTCTACATCTTGGCACAGAAAAAACAGATTTGCAAGAAAACATTCAACTCATAGAAAAAGATTGGTCATATTTATTTTTCGACTTTTATAAGCTCTTACCAAAGAGAAATATCCCTCACTTCACAACCACACCTTAATCATGTCACTGCTTTTTTTTCAGTATGTACATTTGTTAATAAATATTTTGAAGGACAAAGCTCTGACAAACACCTTGAGAACTCAGTAAGAAATGCAGTCACTTCCATTGAACCAGACTGATGCATCAGTTTCACGAAAACAAGGTCTAATATCCCACCAGTTTTATGTTTTTTGGTGCCCTCCCTTTTAAAATGTTTTAATAAAAAATATTAAAAAATAGGCTATTTATATACGTTAACTATATTAAATATTTTATATGTGGACCAGGATAATTCCTCCTCTCTCAGTGTGGCCTAGGCAAGACAAGATCTTAGACACCCATGCTCCAGATCTTTGTGTAGCAACTGATTTGAATTCAGTGATGCTTTATATTAGTGGACAGTACAAACTCCATTCCCTCTCTTCCTAAAGCATTCTTCAAACTCTTGCATGACTAAAAGCAGAGAGAAAAGACATTCTGTATATTTTCTCTCTATTTATTTTTCTCACTAACACATTAATAATTGTTTACTACCTTTCACAAATTATACTAGCAATCTTTTATCTCATGTAAATATTCAAATATTTCTGCTCATTTTTCATTATTATTCTCAATTTTTGAATACTTGTTTTGGAATAAATCTTTCTGAACTGAAAATTTTGTCTTAAGGTACTTATTACACTTGAGGTGCAACAATTACTGTTAGTCATGGTTTTATGATTTTCGGTTATTGGTATTCCACATCATAACATCATGTAGTGAATGTACCTGGTTCTCAGAAGAGAAGGACTACTACATTCCCCAGGGTACTTTGCTCCTCTGTTACCATTTCTGGTCAGAGGGAAAAGATAAAACTTGCAGATCACGAGACCTCGTCCCCTCTTTCCGCCCGTCGCTCGTCCTGGTAGCACCTCGCTCTCCAGCTGTCTTATCGTCAGTAGTAGAGTAAGGCCTACCTTGATTTTGGGACATTCTCTCTCTCTGTATTGGATTTATCAGCTTAAATTGTAATTATATTGTATTATAGTGTGTTGTTTTGCATTCCGATATCTTATTTAGTAAATTAGTTTGTTTCTCCTCAGATTGTTGCAGCTGTTCTTCGCTCTCAGGGCCATCTCCTTACCCTTTTCCCCTTTTCCTTTTTCCCGGGGCGTGGGTCCGTGGGTCCCCTGTCCCATTCGTCATGGAACCGGGCCGAACGCCCATAAACCGTTGACACTGTTGCATCAGTTCATGTGCCTGTGTATACTCAAACATTCCCCATGATGGGTTATAAGCAGTTCTGAAGTCAGAATATACAATGATAACAAGTATTTTCCAATATCCGCTCCTTGTAATTACCAAAATGGAACTTTACCTGCCATTGCTGACAATTTACATATCATTTACAAGTGGTTACCTCCTAGTTTCTTATACAGTGTGGCTCACTTCCTTTAAAAGGACTTTTAAATCCCAGGGGAAAAAAAATGTTTCTTCTGTGAGAGTTCCAACTACTGATAAGCATATTACAAAACACGATTTGAATCTGAAGCACTACTGCATACAACAGAGGGAAAATATGTTTATATGCCTGTGCAATTTAAGTAATGGGAGACCGATCAACAGACTAAATAGAAAAAAATATCTATAGTTTATCAAAGACCAAATTAAAAGCAAAAAAACCATGAATATTGCTGAGTAATAATGTGCAGAAGAGGGATAATAAGTTCCATAAGCATGCACTTAAATACAGATAAACTAGTTAGCTACCTGAGATAAATATATGGATTTTAGATGCCAATCAAAAACAAAACAGAAAAAAAAACAAAAAAACCCAACCCTAACTATTAAAACTCAGACAAAACTATTTGCATATACATAACAAAGAAGGCATGGCTTAAACTCATAAATATTCGAAACTCATCATAGAATCATAGAATCATGGAATCATAGAGTCATAGAATGGCCAGGGTTGAAAAGGACCATAATGATCATCTAGTTTCAACCCCCCTGCTGAGCCCAGGTTTGCCAACCACTAGACTAGGCTGCCCAGAGCCACATCCAGTCTGGCCTCGAATGCCCCCAGGGATGGGGCATCCACAGCCTCCCTGGGTAACCTGTTCCAGTGCGTCACCATCCTCTGAGTGAAAAACTTCCTCCTAATATCTGACCTAAATCTCCCCTGTCTTATTTTAAAACCATCATATTTCTTAGTTTTGCCTTAAGCATTAGCTGAGAAGATATTCTGTTTATTTAGTTAAAACTAAAGTATATACTGTTCTGTATGGTTTTTTTCAATTCAGAAAAGCAGAGGAAAGATTTAAGTCAAATAAGGATGATAAAAACTAACACTTTTTTTTCCAGCCATCCAGTCCATATATTTCTTGGCAATTATCACAAAAATTAACAGATCCTCCTAGAACATGGAGTAACTTGCATAACGAACAGAGAAAGAGAGCACTCCTTTTTATGTGCAAGAAAGTGTACTAATCTTTATAGTTTCAGAGTGAAAAATAACAGGACATGTAAATCCTCCTGACTCTAGATAGTGCTGGGTGTAGAAATCCTTTTTAAATGTGTAACTTTGTTGTACTTTTAAAGGAAGCTTAAAATTCAGCTTGGTAGCTTGAAAGTCAGCCGTTTTGCAAAATGATCTCAAATTCTTTTCATACTTACAGAGCAAAGTGAATTTTCTTACTACTTTTCTCCCTCCTTTCATGTCTCAAGTAATGCTTAGACCAAAGAGGAAGGCATAATGCAGATAAACTAATTTAGACAGCTCACATCAGCATCACCTAAGCATTTTACCCGTACTCTAATAGCATAATAATACATTATTTCTAGATCTAATTTTTTCTCCCCTGTGATCCTCCGATTTGCTTTCATTTTTCTGTCATAAAGGGAGAGAAGAGATTCCACAAAAACAAAGAAAATCAATGTAAGTGGCTAAGAGCTAAGTACAAAGCACAATCTCTAAACTCTATCACTGTCTCCTAACCTCGCCTGGCAAAAAAGCGCATCTCCTATCCATGGCTAAACATGGATGCATGGGAGGTTGCCTCAAGGAATTTTTTTCCCAATGATCCAAATCCATCATTCATATGATTTATTGTTAAGTCTCACTGAATTACAATAGGAACTTGGAATTATCTTGGAAGTTTTATGTAACTGGTGCACCGATCTGAAAACATTCGCAAATGAGGAATGCGTATTGGAGAGAAGTCAAGCATAGAAAAAAATTGTTTGGAAGAAAGCCTAGATCTTGCTAAGCATGTCCTCAGGAACACAGAAACAATGAAAAACTATTTACATGAAGTGTTTTTAACTCCCACATTTCTCAGTATGTGCATTAATTTGTCATAACTAGAAGAATTGAATTAGCTTGCAGTTACAGTTGCTGAATGTTGATTATATGGCCTTGTTTATGTTTTGAGTTAAATTAAAATGGAAGATCCTTGCTTGGAAGTATTAATCTATAACTGTTCTATATATATCTATCAAGTTAAAATTTTCTTGCTAGTTATCTATGCAGGGCATTATATATTTACGATGAATATAAGGAAAAATGATAAAACAATGCACATGCTTAATCAAACCAAGTAAATCTCACATATCTACTGGATGAAAAGAACAGCTTTGGGATTTTGGTGCCAAATGAAAAGAAGGAAGCTGCCACTGTCAGCGTGAGTCTGCAGTACCTGCTCAAAATCTGTATTTTAAGGTATTACATACACTGTAAATATGAAATATTCCAGCTACGGAAGGAAATCAAGAGGAAAAAAAAAAGAAAATCACACGCAAAAAGGGATGTCTTGCATGGGATGTCAGCAAGGGAAGGGAGAGCAATACAAAATAATGTGACATGTTAAATTCAATCTTTTTAAGTGGACGGAATGAGGGCTGTCAGGGAAATCTGCTCATGCATTCACATTCGTGTTCACAAACACATATACATCATCACCTGAGTCCTGCTCTGGTTCCCTTGAGAAGGTAGAGTTGAGGGAGAGGGATGCATGATGTTATTCTGCATAGGGCAATGGTCCAGTCCAGCAGATTATGGTCCCACCTCATGCACTCTTCTTCTGTGCGGTGGGAGACAATCCTGTAATTGTGCTCTCCCTGACTCTGAAGGGTGTGGGATTCATAGATTTACAGTCAGACTTATGAATCAGATACATTCATGATGAAATCACAGTTCACATTTTCAGGAATCATTCTTCTACCTTTCATTGATCTGCGGGTGATGTCAAGGATCACGGCTCTCAGTTTGTTCTTGCAGACCTGAAGCAGACAAATTATTAAAGAAATATCTCTATAATATTTATAAGCAATGCATAGATTTTTAGTCTTTTCTAATTCTATGTTGGACTGAAAAAATGAGCAGAGCTGGTGAAATAGGACAAACTAGAAATCAATATTCAGGTTAAAGAGTCCAGATATGTGATGGGAAATGGAAGAGCTTGTAAAAGTCACTCTCTTTGAAAATGGTACACATCTTTGTCAGAAACTTAATGTGTCATGCAAAGGCTGCTCCAAAAGTAATGGCTTCTGTTTTATTATGTTGGCCCATGATATCAGAGATGGCTGTTGGTGATACCGCAGTAAATTTTGAACCTTCCCACCAATATTCCATCACATTTTGTTGCCGTGTGACAGATGGCAGCAGATGGACAGTCTGACAAAATGATGGAAGTGTGTATGAAATAAAGGTACGTCATTGAATTCCTCCATGAAGGAAACGTGGCACCCAATGACATTCAGCCACAATTGCTGAATGTTTATGGAGACCAAATAGTGAATGCTGGAACAGTGAGGTGGTGGGTGGTGCATTTCAGTAGAAACAACAGCATTGTGAAACCAAGACACATTCCAGATAGGCATGAAGATTTGTACAGCTGCAGCATGCATCTTCTTGTTCATCTCTGGCAAAAATGCATAACTAATGGTAGTGACTATGTTGAAAAATAGCATTTTGTAGCTGAGACTTTGCTCTATCAAATAGTGTTGTCGTGCTCTTAGTATATCTTGTAGTATCCATGGAAATAAATAGGAGGCATTACTTTCAGAGCAGCCTACACATATCAATACTTTTCAAGTTCAGTTTATGCTGTTCTCAAACTAAAGTATTAATTAAAGAAATTGGAAAAAAGCATATTCTATCTAATGTCACCTGATGTAGGAAGAATTTCTGAAGAAATTAGAGATTATATTTCATTACAGCTGGAGTGCAATTCATGTTAAAACAACACACTTCCTCCATCAGTTGATATGGTGCATGGCAATAAAAGAAAAAACCAACAAACTTATTTTCAATTCTCTTGTTACCATAACTTTGTTATTAAACTCTTATTTATGTTTCTTGTTTGTAAGTAGAACATGGTCACAATTTTATTATGGAAGAAAGCCAAAGTAATAGTCTTATTTTATGTTAATAATGTCTACTCTCATTTTACATTTATGCTGTTCTTTTTGAAATCATACTGGACTCGTTTTAGGGTGATAGCAATATGGAAATCTCATCTCTAGGAACTACCATAGTAAAAGGAAATAACAGCAGAAGAAACACAGAAGAACATCCTATCTCTTTTAAATGACAGTTGTATGTACACATGTGCATTTGTTCCTGCTGCTAGTAGGAACTAACTGTGTTGTTTATGATTTAAACATGATCAGATGATAAGATAGATGGCTGACATAGCTTCACAAGTTATTTTAAACTGACCATTATAAAATCAATTCTAAAAGCTTTCAATTTAATTTGGTTCCAGGCCTCTTATTGCAAATTTTTCATGTTAGGTACAAATTCATAAATTTTATGTATTGATATAAATAGGATTTTAAAAACTTAATCAATGTTTTCCATGTAGGGAACTTCTGCAACAACATGAATATAAGAACCTTTACTGTATCTTAAATAGTTTGCAGATTTCAAAGGAAACTATATTCTAGACAGAGTGGAATTTCAGTATGTTTTCTAAAGAAAGCTAATCATCACATAAGTTGCCTATTGATTATAAAATCTTTAATTTAGAATCTTTAAAGGAGATTATTTAGTACATTCAAGGTAAACGTTATCACAAGTATCATTAGAAACTAAAATTCAAAGGTATTGCCACAATAATTCAGAAAACTAAAATTATCTTTTAAATGAACAATATAAATGTATTTAAACTTGATAAAATACTTTGAAGAGCTCTAAAGTTAAACAATGAAGTCTTTTTTTAATAGAATGTTTCATGATTTTATTCATTCTGTACCATTTAAGCATATGTCTGCTTCTTTCCCCACACAAAAAAGCATAAGTGATTTCTAATTTTTGTTCTGATAAGTGGGACTTGCATGAAATTTTTATATGCATCATTAAAGATTTAAACTAAAATAATTTCAATTATTTTCAATAATTGATATATATTGATTCCTCTATCATGACTGATATGACATTGCCAAATTTATGCTGCTCTATATTTGCTTTTGTCAGTGGTCTTCTAGGTATAATTTGGACTTTCTTTTGCTGTTTTACTGTATGGTCAGTATTAAGTAAGTATGCTCAGAACTTTTGTTCATGCCTTGGCATGATACTCATCTATAGATTGCACACATATGTGGGTGTGAGGTAAAACTAGCTTTTAAAATAAGTCGCTGTCACGAAAATATCCTTCAACATGAAATACATTTATGCGTTTAATACCAAGATTTCAACTACTGATTCTTATGTTTTTCAGTGTGATATCTTCTTACAGCATTTGTTAGAGGTGTACTTGCCTTTCAGACATGATAATATTGTATTGCCAGCAGTCTTAAAAAATTTTTTTTTTATTTACAAGAATAGTTGGTCAAACTCTGCTTATTGCTCTCATGGCTCTCAACACAGCATTAACTTTTCATTTCTGTAGGTTTTTTTTTTTTCCACAGCTATTGCTTCTGTCTGTGAAGGAAATCTTTTTGTTGTTGTGTGTGTATGTGTGTGTATTTTCTTTTTCCCATATGGCTCAATTTCAAATTCTGCTGCTGAAAATCTACATTTACTTTCAAAAGCATGGAAGATACAAGGGAAATTAACTTTTGTTTTCAAACAGTATCCTGCTCTTTTCCTCTTAAACTCGTTCCTAATGTGATTTGCAGGGTTCATTATGAAAATAACATATCTGTATACAGAAATTCAAGCAAGATTGATACTATCTCAACCTGTATACTTTTTAATGTGCATACACAGACATAAATCCTCACCAATTTAGAAACTATTTGAAAATATTTTAAAGAGTAAATAATTTGCTTTCTAAACTTTCACAAAATTAAAGATGAAAAAGCTTTATGATTTTGTTTTAAATACCTGCTTTCTTTGTAAACCTGTCAGACATTAGAGTTTTGAGGGCATTAATGGACCTTAGTTATGCTGGCCAGTCTCACCTAGGACCCTAACTCACTCCCTCTGCCCATTAGGTTAGGGACTCCATTTAAGATCTAATCTGAGCTCTCCTAATTCTTTATCAGGTCCACTGTAGGTAGAGTTGTTTCTTTCTGATCTTGATCCCTAGCTATCCCTCAGATCTGATTCATTGCTTGCCTGATAAACACTGTAATACTTTCTCGTGACTGCCTCTGAAACCCTTCAGAACTTTAAAAGCCATAGCAACTCTGCTTTTTTTCATCTTCTAAAATGCTGATAGACCTGATTAACAATATAACATTTATTAAATATTTTCTTTTCTAAAACTATGTGGAAGATTATAGCCATACATGTCTCCTGAGGTCAGATGAATCAGCTGGGAAGAATGAGCCTTGTACTGCTCCATATTAACTTGTGCTTTTGAGTAGTAGGATACATTATAGCAATAGGTAGTTCTTGGTGAGACCTTAACCTGGATAAATTAGTTTTATTTGTAAAGGAGTCCCTTTAAAAAGTGAGTTCACTGGAACCCTTAGTGGAACATGTGGATGCACAATGCAGCATGTGGATGACGACAATAAAGCGTCTTTCTGTCAATATAGCACTGCCAAGTTATTCTAAACCATGTCAAAAAAGCAAAAGGTAGCCACTCCACTATTCTCTGATGTCCTCCGCATGCCTCTGTCCTCAAAGCATATTCCTTGTAAGGAGTCCCATGGGGTCAGCAGGAGATGCATTTTTCTGACTAGTTAGTATTCCTGCTGGTTGATGGATCATAACATTGTGATTTTCATGTGCCTAATGGGTGTTTTTAGAGAGAATTTGTCCTACTACTACCTATAAACTGTTTTAAATGCTGATAGATAATGGTGTACCTTAAACTAAAACATCATAACTTCAAAACAACATAACATATACTGTATTCCAAATAATAGCTTATGTTGTTTCTTATCTAAAATATCTCTATTACGTTGTATGTTGTACGAAGTTATATCATGTATAACCAGTCACTAGCTAACCCTGAAATGGTTAATTAATCATAAGACTGATTAAATACCACTAACAAATGGCATATTTCTTCCACTCAGAGGTTTGTACCACTGTTGTCATAGTGTATTTTTTTCAGTGTTAGGGATGTTTGATGCAGGAGTACACATATGTGGAAAATGGAGGGGGAGAACTGAGGTGAGGAGAATTGTCATCAGTTTATTTGTTAGTTTCATACAGGCAACCCAGTCTCTGTGGCCAGCCCTTTGCCTCTTGCCAAGAGGAAGGCCTTTTCCTGTTCTGTGCTCAAGGCAATTGCAGGTGATTGCAACATCCTTATTATAGCTGATGCCAAAGCTTTGTAGCACTGCAAGGAGCTCTTGTGTCCTGTAATTCCAGTCTGGCTGAGGCTAATATGAAGCCTGTTTGCGAGCTCTTGTGTCCTGTAATTCCAGTCTGGCTGAGGCTAATATGAAGCCTGTTTGCATTTGGTGCACAGCCTAATGAGATCAGCCACCTCTTTCACTTGATGATTCTGCTTGCTTCCTGCCATGTAGTTTCATTAAGCCTTTCATTAGCAACTTCTCCTTTCTCCCAGAAATGTACTTTTATCTGAGCTGCACACCACATTCAGATGACCACAAATGACAGAGCGCTATCATGCTACAAGTCTAGGCTAAACCTCAGTTACTGAGGAAGATCCTAATTTTCTATTGTAATGTGAACTGCAGCTACCAAGGAGAAAGGGAAAGGAGATGGTGAGATAGGACATCTACAGCTGAAATTGTACACAGGCATGCTTTTATGGCCTAGTGTTTTTTCTGCACACATAAGTATAAATACAGTAACTTCTGTACTGTTAACTCTTGTGAGTCCTACCACAAAAAGGGAGATAGGGACTTTTCTACTTCTCAGATTTAAAGACTTGTAGGAAAATTTCACAGAGATGCTGAAGCTGATCAGAGTCCTGGAGTAATGCAAACTGTGATTCACCAGCCCCAGAACTGTGAAATTAGTGTGAACATGTCCACATTATATTGTACGTACTGCAGGGTATACTTGTGGGGGAGATTTAACAACAAAGAGCCCAACAGACTCTGGTAGATCTTATCTCTATGAGGCCTCCGGAGTCTGGAGACAGGGCTAAGGTGTAAACAGAATACTCTTTAGTATGCACAGCTAATGTGGTCACTTCTGGGACAGTTAAGCAACCCTTTGTTTGTTATCTACGTTGTTGTGAAGAACTTAAGGATAATTAACCGTGAGTGGATTTACTGCTTGCGAGTGAAGGATATATAAGGTGTGTGTAAAACACAATAAAGAAAACTTGCTATTCTGAGAACTTGCTATTCTGATGCCACACTGACTGGGGGAATTCTGTAACGGGACCAAGCGCCGACGTATACTGTGCTAAATTTTGTAAGATATTTGTGTCAAAAATACCGAGGCTTTACTTGGAGTACTGCATCCAGTTCTGGGTCCTCTACTGTGAGAGACATGGGCATACAGGAAAGAGGCCAGCGTAGATCCAGAAAGATGTTTAAGGAAATGGAGCAACTCTCTTTGCAAGAGAGGTTGAGAGAGTTAGGACTGTTCAGTCCAGAAAAGAGGAGGCTTGGGGGTTCTTATGAATGTATAAATACCTGAAGAGGGAGTTCAAAGGGAATAGAGCCAGGCTCTTTTTTATCCTGCCTGGTGAAAGAACAAGAAGCAATGAGCACAACATGGATACAGGAGGCTTCTGCTGAACATCAAGTAGTACTTCTTTACTATGTGGGTGTTGGAGTACTGACATGAGTTGTCCAGAGAGGCTGTGGAATTTCCTCCTTGGAGATCTTCAGAAGCTGTCTGTATGTGGTCCTGGTGTCTCTGCTTGAGCAGGGATTGAAGTAGGGACCTCCAGAGATCCCTTCCAACCTAAATGGTCTTGTAATTCTGTGAAAACAGCCTTGTATTTTTTTCTGGTGGTACTACTGTTTGCATTTGCTATTTTCTCTAACTAACATGAAAAGTTGTTTCAGTACAGGTTCATCTTGTAGCATGAATCTGATTTGTGAAATAAACCCTACCTGACTGGTCCCAGATATATTTTCTGGTTTAAAGCAAAAACATGAAATATCCTTGTTATAATGATGCCGAGGTAGATAGGACTGGTTTAGGGTAGGAAGTAAAATACTTTGTAATATGTTGAAAAATGAACCCAAGAGAAACAAATGAGGTTCATCACACCCAAGCACTTGGGTTGGGGCAATCCCAGATATGTGTTCAGACTGGGAGAAGAAATCACCGATAGAGCTCTGCAGAGAAGGACTTTGGTGTTCTGGTGGATGAAAAGCTTGACATGAACCAGTATTGTGAGTATGAATCCCAGAAGGCCAGTCATATCCTGCTCTGCATCAAAATAGGGGTGGCCAATATGGTGAAAGAGGTGTTGGACCTCATCCTATTCTGCCCTTGTGAGGCCCCAGCCTCAATGCTGTATCCAGACTTGGGGACCCCAGCACAGGAAAGATGTGGAGCTGTTGGATTGTTCCAGAGAAGGGACAAAAGAATTATCAAAGGGCTGAATCACCTCTCCTATGAAGAAAGGCTGAGACAGCTGGGCTTGTTTAATTTGGAAAAGTTCCAGGGAGATTTTATTGCGCCCTTCTAGTACTTGAAGGGAGCTCATAAAGCAGAAGGGACTTTTTACATGGGCTGATCAAGTGATAGAACAAAGAGAAATGGTTTTAAGCTGAAAAAGGGGAGATTTAGATTAGATATTAGAAAGAAATTCTTTAATCAGAGGGTGATGAGGCACTGGAATATGTTGCCTATTGAAGCTGTGGATGCCCCATCCCTTGAAATATTCAAGACCAGGTTGGCTGGGGTCGTGGATCTAGTGGGTGGCAACCCTACTCATGGCAGGGGGGTTGGAACTAGATGATCTTTAAGGTCTGTTCCAATCTAAGCTATTCTAAGTTTGTCTTAGCTGTCAAAAGATAAAATAACATTATGCAGTCAACAGTGGATCCCTTGGCGTTGTGTTCTCAGCTTTAACCAAATCTGTCAAAAAGGATGAAAGTGACTATTTTCCCTGCAGGATTTTGTATAGTTCTATTTTAGTTTTTATCTCCTATCTTTGAGGTACTTATGACCACTACTTCAATTTAAGTTTGTGATTTTAGTTTTTCTATCATCTGTGACTTTGCTTGGAGATTCTTGGAGAGGTCATATGCATTAGTTTAGGGCTATTTACCTCAGATCTTTTCTCAGTAGGGAGCAGTTGTGCCAAACATGACAATGTAGAGCAATTTTTTTTGTGATTTGAGAAGAGTTTAGATAGAACCTGCTTTAGATTTTACTAAAATGGTTAAGGGAATGGATTTTTTTTTGTGTTTCTGGGTTTTTTTTCACCATAGTATAAGTGGCTGGAAGAAAGCAAATTTTTCTTGTTGAAGAAGACCAAGTAGCCTGGGACTTGCATTGAGTCTATTTCCGCTGGAAATTGTTGTCATGCACATAACCAGTAACTCTGTGGAGCTGAGGAAAGAAACAATGCTTTTTCATTAACAACAGAAACAAAATGCTTTCTACGTAACCTCTCAAAAACCGAGCCCAGTGTAGAGCACCATCACAGTTTTAATTAAAATTAGGTTTCTTGATCCTTAAGAGAAAAGACTACTGATTCTCTAACATTTTGAAAATTCATTCTTTTTTCAAGAACTGGATGAACTTGAACTTTCTGAATGAGAAAAGGCACTAATTAGATAACATTCACCATGCTCTTCTTAGTTCAGGGTCCAAATTCTCTAATGTTTTATAACTTTATAGTTAGCCTAACATAGCATGCTTTTAATTGCGAACAGTTTCTAATTGAGAGAGTTATTATCACAGTTCATATTCAGAAGGCTCAATGTTTTTGCTCCCTGCCGTTTTCAATTTTCTTTATATTACAGTCTCAGCTGGCCAGTTTACTGCCTAATATTGTATTCCAGATATGTTGTCTGCCTTCTTGGAATTATTTGAAAACCTTAAAACACAAACTCAAATTCAATTTAGCTTGATAAGAGTTATGAAAATTTGCTGTTCATGTACAGATCTGATCCTCATACTTCGTGGATGATGATAGCTGTCACAGGTGAAGAGGGAAGCCAGGGGTTGGTTACTACTTAATCTATCTGTTTTTATTTTAATAAAAGTTTGCCAGAGACCAAATTCAAGACATTGTTGCAACATGGTGTCTGCCCAAAATAGAAGGAATCTGTCATTTGTTTAGCCCAGCAGTCGTAGAATCCTGTGAGTTTCTATTGGGATATAATGGGAATAAAAGACTTGCATTTATAACTGTCTGAAAGAGGGTCAGGCAGATTGCAGGATCTGCCTATTCCTCCAACAAGGAGGAGGAATAGGAAATTGCAGGTGTATGAACTTGGATTAAAACAGAGAAACCAGAAAAGGAAGACTGTTATAAAGAAAATATAGAATAGACATCAGCAGAGCCTCTGAGAAAGATTATGTAGTTCTAGGGAAATCTGTGTCTTGGTTTTGGCTGGACTTGAGTTAATTTTCTTCCTAGTAGTTGGTACAGTCCTGTATTTTGCATTTAAGATGAGAATAATCTTGATAGCACACCAATATTTTTCTTCTTGTTAAGCAGTACTTACACAGAATCAAGAACTATTTAGCTTCTCATATTGACTTGTCAGTGTGGTGGCTGGAGGTGCACAGGGAGCTGGGAGGGGACAGAACCAAAACAACTAATCCAAAGAGTCCAAATGGATATCCCATACTATATGATGTCATGCTAAACAATAAAAGCTTTTGTGTTTGCCTGGGTGGCCTGTCATTTTTCAAGGACTGGCTGAACATTAGTCAGCTAGTGATGAACAGGTGAACAGTTATGTTGTGCATCACTTAATTTCTTTATTCTACCCACTCCCCCTCTTTTTTTTTTTTTTTTAATTAAACTGTCCTCACCTCAGCCCATGAATTCATGTTGTTGTTTTTTTTTTCTTTTTTTTCTTTTTTCAATTCGTTTCCCCGTCCAGTGGGGACGGGGTGCTTAACAGTCTGCCAGATTAAACCACAACAACCTGTTTTTTCCTCATGTAATGTTAAGTTTATAAAGGGTGTCTTTTATAACACTGGAGAACTAAAACTGAAAAAAAACGTATTGCAATCAGTTTTTGACTGATATATGCTGTGTTTATTCTACCTTGGGTTAGATAGTCTTTCTTGTTAAACTCTGCCTTCTTCCTGAGTGAAAAGTGTACACAAAAATGCTAGATGTTCTGAAAATAACTTCCACTTTCTCTGGTGACTTTTGCTGCAACTATAAGAACACAAGAACTTGAATGATCTGACTAGATGCCTCACTACCTCATTTTAAATGGGGAAGTATTTAGCCTAAAAAACTTCAGCAATGCTACCAAACTATGAAAGAACAAAACTCTTCAGTTGTCTGATAATGACAACTGTTGTGCAATTATGTTTCAGAGACTACTGGAAGAGTATTATGTGTTCTTGGCTCATCTGCTAAAGAAAGGTGTCTTTCTGTTTATGTATAAAGATTTGTTGTAATCTTTCCCCAATGCAAAACACCATAAGGAATGATCTTTGAAATAGTACTGCTTGGGTAACAAAAGATGTCTGGTTGCAGTACCATTGAAATTTGTGTATTGATTTACTCTGTCCTTTGGCTGCTGTTTGCCAATGAATAAAATGTTATGAATAATGACAAACACACATCTAATTTCTATTAGAGAGAGACCACTCTTAGTAGAGCACCATTTGCATGATGGTGCTCTGGGAAACATTTGTCCTATAAATAAACTTTAAATGAACATACACACATTCATCATCATGATGTGTAAAACAGTTTGGCAATGTTCCAGAGCACAAGCAGGACTGGAAAATGGTTAGCTCTTTTTTCACGGTAGGATTAACTATGCAAACAAAAGTAATATACTTTGGAGATTTCACTGTTTCATAACCATGGTTATTGATGAAAAATCCTGTAGGTGAAGGAATCTTATAGAATAGAAACATATATTCAACCTCTGGGATAAATTTTCACAGGTCTTGTGGAATATATGAGAAATGACAAAGATGGGCTAGAATTTTCTCAGAATTCAAAACTGTAGCTGTAGAATCAAAACATCTTACTGACTATATATACACACTTATAAATGGTGTGAAAAAATCTGGAAGTTATGTGAGCCAGGTGGAACTCAGTTGCTTTCAAACTAACAAGTACTTAGCATGAAACACAATATGAGTTGTTCAGTGAGTCAGGTTTTATATGTTTAATAGAGTTGTGAGAGAACTTTGGAAGTTTTCCTCCCTTTCTCCCTTCCCTCACTATAATAAATTTTAACTTAATTGTAGGCTTTTAACTGAACTTTCAGTATATTCCTGAAAAACGAAATATAGTCTACTTCACTGTGATGAAAAAGTTTCAATGACTGTTACTGACTGCATGATGAGCTTTTTAATGAAAAGTTCCCATTTAAGATTCTTTTTCATTCAGCATGTTCTATTCTTGATAATTCTTGTTTTCACAAAAATTGCCTCACTGGGATATTTTTCCCTTACAAATATTTGGAAAACTTTTAGAACTTATTGCCTTCAAAAAACTGCTTAGAATATGCTAGGAAGAAGTAGGAGTTGAAGGTGCATATGTAAATCTTTCTGATTTTTGTTAATGGCTCTTCTACAAATGTTAATTGCAACTGGAATTTTCACTGTGTAGTGTTTGTTAAAACTATCAGCAATGTAAAAGACCTTTACCTCTTGCTCTTATTCAGTACAACTGTAATAATATCTTTTTTCTGTTATGTATCAGAAACAATGAATAAATGGATAAAAAAAATTCTTTCTGTTAATAAATTTAAACACTTATGCATGATAAAAATAGAGCAACATTCAAAATATTCAAAATATACTGCTTAAACATCAAGCTGCAAAACCAAGCAAAAATAATAATAATAAAAAGGGTTTTTAACATACTTTCTGCAGATTTCCTCGTGATAAACACCAGAATGAAATAGATGTTTTTACAACAGCAAATTTGCGGAAACATTATTTTAATATGAGGACAAATGTCTTAACTTGTCCTAATGTCAAAAAGTCTTGATTTCCTGATCACGAGAGAAAGTTCTTCCAAGCAGACTAAATAATAGATCAGTTGTTTCAAAATTATCACCTCTTAATTGATTCAGGAAAATATGTATGATACATTTAAACACTTGGCAATTGCTGGTTGCAGATGAAATTAAAAACTTTTATCTTAGGTGTTCACAGAGTTGCCCAGAGACTAATCTTAGGCATCTGAAATAGTATCCAGATTTTTGGGAATCATATGGAACAGACTATGTTTTCCTCTGACTAAATTTCTGTCTGAAATCTGTTTTAACAAGTGTACGTTGACAAATACGTGGTTTCTCTGTAGTTCAGTTTTTCTTCCTGCATTTGAACAGTTTTTCCTCTTGGGAAAAATTGCCTTTGGAACAGTATTAGACTAAAAAAAGGTACGTGAAGGCAGCTTATGATCACCTGCTGTAAGACAGCATTGTACTAACTACAGCTTTTCATTTCCTGTCATAGTTATTTGCTTTTGTTTTCTTCACATTTTGGATGCTGATACGACTCTGCATGAAATATATACTAATCTGGTCAGCTCTGCCCCACATGATCCTGCTTGTTAAAACAAGACAACAAGAAAATTAGGAACTGCAGAAGTTCTCTAAATTTCCTACTGAGGAAAGCTGTTCTTTGTTACTGTTCCACTTCAGCTTCGATTACACTTCAAAATATTGAAAAGCACTTATGTTCTTTTTTTTACAGACCTTGGCTCGTATCAATCTGTCTGGAAAGAAAATGAGAAATAAATATATTCTAATTTGAGAATTTTGTCCATCTTAAACAAATGAGATAAACACATTGGTCCCTATGAGAGAAGCTATGGTAGAAGAACCTGCAAAAGCTCTTGTTTTTTGTAACAACATTGATAATAATAATAAATGATATCTTCCATGCAGTACACTACTTTCAATTCCCATCACACTTCAAATATATACTTAGATAAACACAACTCTTCAGAAGAGGTTTGTTTAAAAAATAACAGTTCAAAAAAGGGAGGAATAAATATAAAACGAATATACTACTAATAATACTAATAATACTACCAATAGATGAAAAAGTACAAACAATAAATACAAATAAGGACATTCCAGCCACTGTCAATAGTAAGAGCTAAAAGCTGGTGTAACTTGCTGAAATCAAGTAAACATTTCCTAACTTAATGTGATAAAAAAAAACATTCCCAGGACATTGATCTGTTATTTCACTACACAACTTATTTGAAAATAAATGAACTTTAAAGATTAAGTTTAATTTAATTGCACAGAAATGTTAATATCTTTATCCTTACAATTTACTATAGTTATTTTATGGTATTTGTATTCTTGTAGTTGCATGTATAATTTTGCTCTTTGTTAAGAGGTAAAAAAAAATTCTGCTATGCACCTTTTGAGGGTAGCCAATCTAGAGTAGTATTAGGTAGAGCATTCACTGTAGGGCTAGACTTCAATGTTTTATACACTTATCTTTGAAGAAATGTATTACGTGTATCGTAGCATCTAGAAGACCTAGTCAGGGATTTAAACCCTATTACAACAGCAACAACTGGGCAAACAGAATTAAGAGCGTATTTTTCTCTTCTACAATTTCTAACAAGACAATATAGTCTGAATTTGGAAAATACATACTGTATTATGAAATACTGCTAATAGAATATATTAGCACAAAAAGCTTTGCTTTCACTGGGAGTTTAAATGACATGAAACCCAGTGTTTCATTCTTTAATAAATTATTTTATGATTTAGAAAAGATTATTCCCATGTGGCTCCAGTCAATGTTTATTCTTAATAAGGATAGATATTAATAGCTTGAATCTGTTGCCTATGCATTGTTATATCTAAGTCATAATCATGGCTCAAGGGCAGAATGCTAGATCAAGCACAGGCAATAATTGTGTTTCCTTTTAATATAAAATTATCTTAAATTGAAGCATCAGTGTCACAGGACAGAAGTGTGAATGGATCCGCACTCATATGAATGCACTGAGTTTGTTTTCTGTCTATGAACTTATTCATTTGGAAGCATTTGGAAGATAACTGGATAACTGTTGCTATTAGTTACATGCAGTCTTAACTTTTTTTTTTTTTTTTTTTTTTACAGTTCTATATATGTCATAATTATGTGACTCCTGCAATACTGCTGGGAGTTTCTAAAATAGAAGGTGCCCCAGTTTCCTTAACTTTCAGGATGCATGGTTTCTTTCTACTAATTATTTTTGTCTTTCTCAACATTTCTCACAATGTATCTTCCTAACACTGCATCTAATGGATTCACCAGTACCACTGTTCTATGAATACATCCTTAATATGTCCTAAAACCATTTTCTTTTCAGACTGCACTTCTAATTGATTAGTAAGCGGCCACATACTTCAAACATTCGTACCTGTAACAGACATAGAAACTCATTATCTTATCTGGTGCACAGAGATTTCAATACTTTAGGGTTTACAGATATTCTTTGCATTTTCAACCTTTCTGCTTTCTGTGCCCAAATCTTATTTCATTTAGAAAAGCAGTTTGTTATAGTTTTCTTTGAATCTAAATTCAATGTATCCTAGTCCTTATGGTGAAGCCCTGGGATTTTACTTCAAAGATTTGAAAAGGTAGGATAAAAAGGATCAGGCCGACATGGATGAAGTAGGATTTCATGTGATGCTCACTGAGGGCAACACTGGGAGAAAGCTGCTGGTTGTCACCTTCTGTACCATAAAACCCGTGGTTACCAGGGTTCTTTGCTACAGGCAACCACATCTGTCTGCCTTACCACCACAATAAAACTTTTGTTACTCGGACTCATGGAAGGTATGTTTATCCCTTCCCTCCAGTTATTACTACATGACCATGAATATGACCAGGATGATTTACATTGTTCCAACCTTGACCCTGAAATGTTAAAATTGTCTCATGCTTTGATTCTGAATCCTCCTGACTTTCAGAAGGATTTTTGAACTACTAGATTTAATATTGTAAGGGATTCAGTCCACCAATATTGCCTTAAGATTTACTGCTGCTCTTGATGCAATGAGCTTAAAGGAGGAAATCCCATTAATATCCTACATAGTCTGCCCTCCAGGAGGCTGAAAATTTGTACGTGCTACTTTTCTTTAAAGTTAGTAACTCTTACAACTTAACTTGTATAAAAGGTTTTCTTAGACTTATTACAGATAGTTCTTGTCTCTTCTCATTCTGTTTTGTTATTGTTGCTCAAAGGGTGGGTTTCGCGAGAAGTCCCTTGGTGGTTTTATGTTAATAAAGGAAATAAGATGTGATGGGATCTCCCCCTAGTTATTTCTAATTCTCTTTCCTGCTTTATAATGTGCCAAAATAAAGCTTTAGAAATTTTATTTCAGTCTTTCTACATCTTCAGGGAAACCCTTTATTCACACATTCTGTTTTCTTTCACAGCTCAATTCCTCTGCAAGATCTCTCTCTCCTCCCCCTCCTGACCTAAGCAATTTAGTTTTATTGTGTTAGAGTTCCTAATACTACTCTTCTGTACTTGCCTGTTTCCAGGTCAATAATTCTGCTCCCAAATCTTCAAAGCCTGCCTTAATGTCATGGTTTTTTTTATCCATGAAAATTTTAATTCAATTGTAATTTGGGCAGATAGAATATTTTTTAAAAGATACCTCTCTTCTTTGTCGTCAGCTCTTAACACAGTTTTATGTTTCATAAACAAGTGATATTACTTTAATAAAATTGATTTGCCTTATTTTTATTGTTGCTACTGCAAGAAATACTCATGTATCAGGTGTATATTTCAGGGGATAATGCAATGTCTAGGGTAGGCAATCCAGGTTATGTCACTGAACTTGAAGCTCTGATGGCTAGACTTGTCATTTTCATTTTGAAAGATAACCCCTTTCTGCTCCTCTGAACCCACTATTTCTACTGAAATTTTGTCAAAGAGAACTGTTGGAGCCATCCTTCCTACCAAGAGGGTGCTTAGTTTACTTCATCAAAAGTTGTGTTTACTGTAATGTTAAGAATCTTTTCATGAAACAGTCCAATTCAAAATCTATTCTTTTTGTTACTAGCAGTATTCTGATCCTTTTAATTGCGAGGTTCTCAGAATAAGTCGCTGTAATTTCTTTTTTATTCTCCTACTGCATAAATGTGATTGGAAAAAAGGAACCTTTGTTTTTTGAATCATTACAGTGAGCACAATGAACACTGGAAAACAAAAATCTCCATCCATGTAATGTAAAATTCCACTCACTGAAATTCTTATACAAGTCTACTCAAAATCTTTTTAGAAGTAATTCTTTCCCAAAACAACTGCACATGCAAAAGTAAAATAACTGGGAAAATTTAAAGCCATAACTTTACTGACATTAAACTGATCTTTATAAAAACAAAACAATTGTAATTTTCAGTTTAACATATGTTCTGTAATATTGCAAAACCATAACTCGCTAAATGCAAACACAGGATTTACCAGAAGTAAGTGAGGTGTTAAAATAATTAAAATAATTGTTTACTAAATATTTGCAGTTTATGTGCTGTTTTGATCTAAAACTACTGTTTCAGTTCATATGTTCTGTTTATGTTATGAAGTAGCTATCTGTAATTTCTATCATGGTGTTCAGGAGATGTGAAAGTTATAATATTTTACAAATCAAACACCAGCTTTTTTTTGGTTGTACATTGGTAATTTCCAACAAAGTGTCTTTTGCTCAAGAAAACTTTTGTCTAAATATATGACAAGTGTTGAGCGAGTGTGAGATATGGACTTATAAAACAGTAGTATGTAGATCTTAATCTGAGATCCTACAGACAAATTTTGGGAAATGTTACTTATTGTAGCTTTTTTTTTTTTAACACAATAGTAATTATACATATTCACATAAATATCTGATGAGCTTGGTAAGAGGTACATAGAATTTATCTTTTGTCAATTTACTCTTCTCCTCAAAATCCAAGCAGAAAACAAGTTCTGAACCTTGGCAATTCAGGAAAACTCTGTGAGAGGCCTGCTGCAGAGCTAATAGGCAAGAGTGGAGAGTGAACTGAGTAGATACGATAACAAAAATGTAGCTCTACTAACAACTGCCTGATACATTTGTCCTCAATGTATGTGAGAGGTATATACAGTATTAATGTCTATTCCCTCTATTTCATAGGTCATGGTAGCTTGCTACCTCCAGAATTACAGAAAAGATTTTTTTAACTCAACTGTTCTAACTATTTAGACTAAGTTTGCCTTTTTTTTTTTTTTTTTTGCCAATTGAAAACTGTCATGGTTTTATGATTTTCGGTTATTAGTATTCCACATCATAACATCATGTAGTGAATGTACCTGGTTCTCAGAAGAGAAGGACTACTACAGTCCCCACGGTACTTTGCTCCTCTGTTACCATTTCTGGCCAGAGGGAAAAGATAAAAGCTTGCAGATCACGAGACCTCATCCCCTCTTTCCGCCCGTCGCTCGTCCTGGCAGCACCTTGCTCTCCAACCATCTTATCATCGGTAGTAGAGTAAGGCCTACCTTGATTTTGGGACATTCTCTCTCTCTGTATTGGATTTATCAGCTTAAATTGTAATTATATTGTATTATAGTGTGTTGTTTTGCATTCCGATATCTTATTTAGTAAATTAGTTTGTTTCTCCTCAGATTGTTGCCGCTGTTCTTTGCTCTCAGGGCCATCTCCTTGCCCTTTCCCCTTTTCCCTTTTCCCGGGGCGTGGGTCCGTGGGTCCCCCATCCCATTTGTCATGGAACCAGGCCGAACGCCCGTAAACCGTTGACAAAAGCCCTGGTCTTCCATATGGGTTTTAAGTTCACCTGTGGAATACCAGTATGACCTTTCACCCAGCCTCTCCTCCATCGGTTCCTTAATTTCTCTTAGAGATGTTTGCTGCCTTCTCTGAGACAGCCAGCTGAAATTTGGGAAAAGACAGCTGTCGGAATTGCTGGTCCTGTCTTCAGCCCCAACAAATTTGACAGGTCGAAATTTAGAATTGTCTTCAGATACCATGGTATCTGTTCATTGGTAGTACAGGGCATCCTCCTCTATCTAGATATGAAAAGATTTCCATAACAAAAGGTAACACACAACTTTCAAGAAGCTATGAAATCAAATGAGCTGAATAAGCGTAAAGTGCTGTATATTTTAAATGAAGGACTGCTTTATGAAATAGATTGAAATCCGTGATCTGCAAACCACAGCACTGCCAGTCCAGCCAACTGTGCCTTTCTACTCAATCAAATATCTGTAATTCTGTAATTTTTACAAAAGACTAGCTGATTAGGTAGATTAATTGATTTTAAGTGACTTCTACTATAAGATAGCTTAATCTTCTTGAAACTTGGCAAATACTGTTCAGCACAGTCACTTACTGAGTAAAAATAACTTTATGGCTAAAAATAATTATTAAAGTTTATGAAATTAGCTGGATGCCTACCTGTGTGACCTATTGTAGGGAACATGCTTTAGCAGAGGGTTTGGACTTGATGATCTCTTAAGGTCCCTTCCAAACCCTGCTATTCTGTGATTCTGTGGTTCTGTGAAATAAAGTTTGATCCTGTTATTCTCTTAAGCAATCAAGATACAAGACATTACTTATTGCTGATTTCCAGCCACTTCTCCTGGAGAAATTTCTTCAAGTGCTAATCAGTTTTACTCTCAACACTACTACTGGAATTAAGATATTGGAATGAAGCATCTTGTGAAGGCAGTTTTTCATATTTGTCTTACTACAGCTGAATATTTTTTGGTGGTAACTCTTTGAAAACTGATTGAATTTCAAAATTAAGCTGAAGACAACAAAGATTTTCCCATATGAAAACTGTTACATAACACAAAATATTTTATTTTTAACACATTTTAAAGAAAAATCAAGAAAATTAAATCTGGAAAATCCATGAATCAAGAGGTGTTGTTAATAATCCCCTATGGTCTCTCCCTCATTATACCCTTATTCTTGTGGAGTAAAAATACAGCATGCCCACCATAGCCATTTGTTATACATGAGGATGCCAGTGTGGTGCAGTATTTCTTGCTCTATGGTCTTACTTTGAAGTGAACTGCAGCCAACTCCCTCAGATGTTGCTGGCACACATGAGTCAGTTGTGGCTGTAGAATTAGGGAGATAAAGCATCTTTTAGAGTTGTACTGAGAACATTCAATCATATGAATGTCTATACATTTAGTGAAGTTTTTAATGCATGCAGAAAACAGAAATTTTTGAATTGGTTCTGCAAATACTTAATGTGACAATCTGCAACTTCAGCAAGAACACTTACAATATTTGGTATTTAATACTTTTTCCATATTTTTGTATTTAGTTTCATAAACTACACAAGTCAGTAAGAAACTTCATAGAAAACCATTGGTGATTTTGGGGAGACATTTGTTGTTTTGTAACTTTGTCATTTTCAGTCATCAAGTGTAGTGATACAGTATGTAGTTCCCTTGATATTTCTTCTTGACCTTATGCTGTATGACAGCCTTACCTTTGGTATTCATCTCCGACCACTTCATTTTGTACTGAATCAGTTACACTTGTTTCTTCCTCATTTTTGTATTTTTTTCTTTTTCAATGATTTTTTTTTTCTTTCAAGAAGAGCTCACTCTAAATTGTCTTGTGAATTGTATGTATAAATATGCATGCTGTGTGGTAAACATATTAGCAAACAGTTGACAACTGGCTTTATACCAAACTATGTGATCTAAAAAAAAACCATGTCAAATGGCAGCATGAAGCTACAGTCCAAACTTTGCAATAACGTTCTGAAGATTAGCGCCTCCAATGCTTTTTTCTTTCTTCCCATATCTCATTCTAAACATGACACAATCAAGAATGCTATTCCTCAGAAGCCTGAAGAATCTAAAATTGTGTGAATGATTGTAGGATGTAATCTTCTAACAAGATGAGAACACCAGAAAGAAAATTGAGTTTCATTCACATGTGATAGGCAGGTGATTAATAAGAATACACTGGCTTTGGTCAACAGTCTTACATTACTGAAGTGTTATTTCTTTAGCTAGAAGATACACTGAATGACCCTCTGAAAAATTATCCCTGAACATCTGAAAATAAGAAATTCAGGTATCTCGACACACTTGTATAAAGAATAGCAGTGGTAATGAGACAATGTTGCAGCAATCCTGGATTGCTCTTTGTCAAAAAGCAAAAGATGAACCAGAAAAAATGCAGCTTGCTCCAACCTCGCATTAAATGTTTCAAATATTCCACCTCCTCATGTCAGATCAAACACCAGGGATGAATCTACCAGTTCAAGCTAGAATAGTGAACCTGAAATCTGCAGAAGCTGTGATAGTTGATAATTGACTGAGTATTTTAATTCTCCAGTATCCAGGCAAGTTTAATACTGTTTGCAGAGCCATGAATATGTCATGGAATAACAGAATGGCTTGGGTTGGAAGGGACCTCAAGGATCACCAAGCTCCAATCCCCCTGCCACAGGCAGGGTTGCCAACCTCCATACCTAATACTAGTCTAGGCTGCACAGGACCCCATCCAACCTGGCCTTGAACACCTCCAGGGAAGGGACATCCACAACCTCTCTGGGCAGCCTGTTCCAGCACCTCACCACTCTCTTGATAAAGAACTTCCCCCTGATATCCAACCTAAATCTTACCTCCTTCAACTTAAAACCATTTCCCCTGGTCCTGTCATTATCAACACTTGTAAAGTGTTGACTACCTTCCTGTTTGTAGGCTCCCTTCAGGTACTGGAAGGAAATATATGTCTTCTCCATTCCCCACATGTATATCCTCCATAAAGGGAACACGTTTCACATCACTGTCCCATGAAGAAGGTTAGGAATTGAGCGTATAAACAGGAGGGGGATCGATTGTTTGTGAGGGTGGATAGCGATAGGACAAGGGGGAATGGTTTTAAGCTGAGACAGGGGAGATTTAGGTTAGATATTAGGAGGAAGTTTTTCACTCAGAGGGTGGTGACGCACTGGAACAGGTTGCCCAGGGAGGTTGTGGATGCCCCATCCCTGGAGGCATTCAAGGCCAGACTGGACGTGGCTCTGGGCAGCCTGGTCTAGTGGTTGGCGGCCCTGCACTTGGCAGGGGGGTTGAGACTCGATGATCTTTGAGGTCCTTTTCAACCCAAGCCATTCTATGATTCTATGATTCTAAGATTCTATGAATTATTCTGCATGAAGAATGACTCTTTGGGAGTTACTTTTAGTCAGGTTCTTTGGTTGAGTTTATGCCACAGATTTACAGATATCAAGAGGATATGGTGAAAGGTACATTTCCATACTGCAAATGCTAGATTTATAACTACAATTGTATCCTGCATATTATGCTGTAGATGCCTCTGTGAGGTTATCACTTTTACTTCTGTCTGTTAGTAGTACAGTTTCTGAGTCTTTTGGACAACAGGCTAACTCATGAGCAATACAGAATTTCAGATGAATCATGCAAAATTCGTGAGAACAAGGTAATTGGTAATTGGTGATATGTTCAGTTTCATTTCTGCTACCACGAACTAATCAGAATACTAATAAGAATGTGTAAGGCCATCTATGTGAGACATCCTAACACGTATGTTTTCATGGCAAATATCTGCCTTTGAATTTAATCATTGGTAGATAAGATGACTTAAAATGTGTTGCCTCTTTCAACCATCCCTGAATAGTCCTGTTCCACTGCTTAGAGATATTGCCTAGCCACTATGTCCATATCCTTAACCGCCATACATGTGTTTCTAGGGAGAAGATCCTAAACACTGGCCACTGAGTAAAAGAGGGAAGCTGCCTTGGAACAGATACTTTCTCAGGAAAAATTTGTAGACTAAATGTATACACATACTTAGCCAACTCAGTCAGTCACATATTATCATTAAGACCTTGCTTCAAAGTGGTTTTGTAATAAGACAACATTTTTGTGATGCCTCCTTTTCTTAAGAGTTGCTCAGAACAACTCCTGGATGAACTAATTTAGGGAAAAAAATCTTTCAGAATTTATTTAAAATTATTTTTTTTCTTTGCTACATATCATCTTTTAGAAATGATTTGTATTAAATATTTTGAATAATTTGTTGTGCTCTATAGTCTAAAACTGGAGTTTCTGAGCATACTACTGTGGCAAACAGCAAAAGAAGCAATCTTTCTCATAGATTGTAACCCAGTTTGAATTCACAATGTAAACCAGCATGTAGATAATAAATATGAATAGGAGTCTGGGATTTTAAGATAAAGTCTGCGGCCCTCTATTGTCACAATATAGAGGATTTCCTGACCATTCAGATGGGTCTAGAGTCCAGTCATTCTTTTGTCTATGCATACATAAAACCAAGTGAAAAGATGCTAGACAGAATTCAATAGGCAAATATTAGGTATATATTGTATTACCTTATTGCTCCTGCATAATTCTGTCATCACAATAAACTCTCACAGACATCATTATCTTTGACTCATAGAAATTCAAGCAAAAAAACCTGGATTTTTGCCTATGCTTGGTTTTATTAATCCCCTTTTTAAATGTGATACAACTTAGTCAAATTTTGAATTATTTACATCAAACTTTCAAAATTGATATAAATGATATAGTGATGGAAAAATTAGTCATAATTCCTTCATTTAGAAGCCACATAAATACAACAATGCCTATTGAGAATTATAATGTAGTGTCTGCATCTCTGTTTTCTATGATCTATTTAAAAAAAAGTAACCTACATTTTTACTGCATTTCGCAATTTAATAAGAAATTAATATTCAATATTGAAAAAGTAGAATTTCTACCTGCTGATTTGAGAATGTTATCCCACAGGAAGTATTGTTGACAAAAATTTGTTGTGATCACAGACAAGCAAATCCAAAACACTGAGATTAAGATGAGAACTCTTCATTAGGCACATGCTGTCCTGGATAGTGCTTATGACACTAGACCCAAATCCTTCAGAAATTTAACACTGGAAAAAATTATCTTTGAAAGAGGAACAATTACTTTTCTCCAGTTTTCTTTGGGAGTTAATTAATTCTTGACTTGTTTCAGAATTGAGATTGTTCTCTATTTGGAAACTCTTGATCCTTAGATGAAGCTACTACTTTACCATCACAGGTGTTACAGGTGATATCTACCCTGCAGTGAGTAATCAGTTGAGAAAAGCATCCAAAGAGCTTTGCATATAAAGCAGAAGCTATCAATATTGGCAGAAGCTTTCAAAAATAAAAAAGCTAAAAAAGCCATATTTATTTGAAACAGACAGAAATACCTCGTAGCTAAGATCATCTGCTAAAATGTTTTGCGCCTTCCTGAATTACATTTCTTTTAATGTCATGGCACTTATTTTAGTGAGAATTGTCCTTGTATTTAATAGTAGTAAGGAACAAATATCTATGTTATAAATGACTTGTTAAATATCTTTACATATACAGTGATCAGTGTGACTAAGGGATGCCTTAGAGGCATCCTTTAAAATCTAAGATCTGCAAAGCTTTCGGGTTGTGAGGTCACAGAATTGTGAACCGTGGGGCCAATTTTGTTGTTTCATTCATCTTGAAGAGGCCCGTCACTGACATTCTTACTTTCTTCACTCTGCAGCACAAGTCTGGGGACAGTCTTCAGATTATATGTGATATTTTTGATTATGTACAATGGTCAGTAATTGCTCTATATTTTCCACTACTCAAAAGTTTTGCTATTTGTCTTTCATCAGCTTTTGATTGTGCCTGCCCCCTCTCCCTCCCATTCTAAATTCCTTTTGAGTTTGTTTGTTTTTTTTTTCAGAAAAAAAATGAATGAAAAGCTAATGCAAAGATAATTGCTTTGAAATCTAGGTCTCTAGTTGTTGAATTCGATTTGAAACTTTCAAAACCAGCAACAGTCTCAGTGCATTTTGTAGCATGTTTATTGTTGATGTTGGTATTTTTAATATAAAATCTTCAACTTCATTCTTTATATTTTCACAATTAACATTCTAATTAAATGAGTATTTCTTCATTTTGGGCATATGTAATCTTATTAAAAGTGTGATTCAGTATTAAACTGAATTTATTTGCAAGGATCATTATTCCTAAATACTTCCATCCTTCATATAAAAAGCATTTACTTAACCTTGCATTAAAATATTTATGAATATTAAACGAAATATATGCAACATATTGATCTTAATAATGCTTTTAAACAATAACACAAAGTTACTTACAGATTAAACTAAAATATGTATTATATGTATATGTATTATTTCATGTAATCATAGAGTCATAGAATGGCTTAGGTTGGAACAAACCTTAAAGATCATAGAGCTCCAATCTCCCCGCTGTGGGCAGGGCTGCCACCTCCTAGATCAGGCTGCCCAGGGCCCATCTAACCTGGCCTTGAGCGCCTTCAGGAATGGGGCATTATCCACAGATTCTCTTGGCAACCTGTTCCAGTGCCTCACCACGCTCTGCTTGATGTCATCTGCAAACTTGTTGAAGATGCACTCGATCTCATCATCTACGTCATTGATAAAGATGTTAAAGAGTATTTGTTCCTAAATAGATCCCTGGGGGACACTGCTTATCAACACTTTCCACCTGGACATAGAGCCGTTGACGACGACTCATTTCCTCTCTTGATTACGAATTTCTGAAATTGTGAAAATTACAACAATTTTCAAGGTTTCCGTTATAGTGAAAGATTAATGTTCTGGAAGCATAAATTAGGCATGTGTTAAAAAAATAAATAAATCATGCTCATATGTCTGTAATAACTTATGATTTTAAGGAGATACAACAGTAATACCAGACTGCAGTACTATCGAAGACTTTTCCAGCAGGAATTTCAATATGGCAAAAAGCATTTTAACAGCTTCTCTTGAATGATTCCTTTCCCCCTTCCCCTTCTATCATCAGGAGAAAATCTGATTCCCCGCCAACATGCACCTTGAATTGGTAGTGTGAGAATGGTCTGGAGGAGGTTTATGCCACCTACCCTCTGCACTGAAGTAATCCTTCGTGATATAGGCTCACTGAAAAATCTCATTAAAAGATTTTAGACTTTATGGGGATTGAATAAGACCAGGCAGCAGGAATAGGAGCATCTTAGTTTAGGGATGGAATTCTTAGCTGGGATGGAATTCTTGGCAGATGACACCAAGTTGAGCGAAACAAGAGCTTGCTAGTTCCTTATAGCCTCTGCTTCCCATTCCTGCTGCAATGCCACTCTGTGCTCTGACCCAGCTCCCTGTCTGACTAAGCAGCCATTTGCGCCCTGTCAGCATTCCTGTACTTTCCACTACATTGCATGAGGGACACCCCTCATTCCTAGTGCCTTATGGTCCCCTCTCTACAGTTAGTAATATAGCAATAAAATAATCCAGCCTTCTCAAATATGTCACTCTTTTTCTATTCACTGTTGCTAATCCCAAAGTAAGACTGAGCATGCCCGTTGTTGATGTTTTTACATCAACATACAAGCACCGTTTTCCCCAAAGTGGCGCTTACCCATCTGCACCTTTTCAGTGGCATGATTTAATCTAGGTAAATGTTGACAGGATTGCTGTTGTTTCTACAATGTTAGTGTTGTATTTACCATGTTCATATGTTGACAAGGAGAGAAAGGTTTATCCTGTTGAAACTGGAGCATACATGCTTAAAATCCAGCAGACATCCCACATTTTTCTAAGCATGTGTAGCAGTAGCACTGAATCACTTCTGAAAACACTAGGTCTCTACAGCAGCAATAGATATTGACAAAGAGCATAGAATTAACTGCAAGCCTTCCACTTTCTCTTATACTTGCGTTCTCAGCTTGAGTTAGGGTATACTCTTTCTGATATTACTTATCATATAATACCTTCACATTTTCTAAATATGTAAGAGATTGGATTGCAAGAAATATCTGTGTCTTAAACCTCAGCAGGATAGAACCAGCAGTTTCCCTTCACCTTCCAGTGTCCAGCAGAGGGCAACAAAGATGTTTAGGGGCGTGGAGCATCTCTCTTCTGAGGAAAGGCTGAGAGATCTGAGTCTGTTTGGCTTGGGGAAAAGAAGACTGAGAGGGGACCTTATTAATGCTTATAAATATCTAATGAGTGAGAGCCAACTGGATAGGCCGGGCTCTTTCAGTGATGCCCAGTGACAGAAGGGGGAACAGGAACAACCTAGAACAAAGGAAGTTTTGTACAAACATGAGGAAAAACATTTTTACTGGGGTGATGGGGCACTGGAACAGGCTGCCCAGAGAGGCTGTGGAGTCTCCTCTGGAGATATGCAAAACCTATGTGGACACTTTCCTGTGTAACCTGCTCTAAGGAATCTGCTTTGTCAGAGAGGTTGTTCTGGATGATCTCTAGAAGTCCCTTCCAACCCCTAGGATTTTGTGATTCTATGATTCAGAATTAGAATGACAGATATAGAACTCTTTGTTGACATGTATTCCTTGAAAGTTCAGCGGTTCCTTGAAGGATTAGAAAATCTGTCTTCTTTGGGGTCCCTCTGGGATGCTACATTTTTATTTGCTCCTTGGGATCACTATGTATTCATTTCCTTCCTGTTTTCCTTCTTTTGCCATAAGAGTTTCTGAAAATATGCTGTTCTCAGCATGTCTTAGTAATATTGCTCACTCTAATGTAATTCCATGTTCTCATCCTTCAACATATTGCGTATACCTTCTCCAAAGGGAGCTGACATTAGATAGACACTGCTTTAAGAGAGATGAGGGAAGCAAGCTTACTTATATCTTCTTGTACACAGCTGCTAACATGTCATGTGTGCTTCTCTGTGGGCTTAATTGCTCCTTCCATTTGGCCCTGAAAAAGTAGTTGGCCAGCTCACTGGATTTAATGACATCTGTGATTGCCTGTAAGTAAAGAATCCGTTGGTGGAAGTCATTAGCACTAGTAGTGTGACAAGCTATCATCCCCCATGTAGGTGTCAGTGTTTCTTATAGCAATACAGAATGGCTGTGTTCTGAACCCACCATACTGTCTTGCTCAGTAGGACCAGATTTCACAGCAAGTACCTTGAAATTATCTAGCAGTCTGAATTTATTTAAATTCCTCCCTTTATCCTCATTCTCCCTTCATATTTTAATTTGTAGTTGGAAATATTACTGTTAATTAAGCATTAGCAAATTTTATTTTTAGCTGAGGTGTTCTGATACAATGCTTGATTTTGCAACTTTGCTGTGTTTGGTAGTCAATAGTATGGGCTACAGAAAATGTAATACTATTCATGACCTAGCATAAAATTTCCCTCCTCATGGCACTGACAAAATAAAGGAGCTCATAGCTAACAAAATTTTACCTTGCACTTCATGAGGCCTCAGCAGTTGTGTTGTTTTAAATGTGGACAGAAGAGTCCAGATCCCTCTACACCTTGGCTGCAGCCTCATCACTGGCTCTGACTTTACCCTTGTACTTTGGCTGAGTGAAACAGTGAGAAGCATACGTAGTGCTCAATTCTACCTCTCTGGTGAAAAGCTGAAGATAGCAGGAGGGATATCCCAGCAGGACAAAATGACAATGCAAAAATCAGCTTCCTGGTTACAGAGAAATGAAATACGTTACTGTGATTTTAGGACTCAAACCTTTCAGCTAAGGAGTTCTAATACCTAGTGAGTATATGTAGGATAGCTAAACTTTATGCAGGATCAGGGAAGAATTAGATCATGTTTTCAGCTATATCCTTTAAAACTAAGTTTGCACGCTTAATTATTGCAATGGAAAAAAAATTGCAGCAGAAGGATGTAGTGATTCCACTAAATACTAGAATGTGTAGTCCTCCTCCTTTGCATTGTCATTTATTCCTCAGCTGCCACCTTAATGCTATGAGTGCATAACAAAAGAAAGCCCTAGTTAAGAGCTTATATCTGGACTAAGTATGCAAAGTTACATTTACGTTTGCTTATAGCTTATATTAAATAAATTATTTAGTTGGTGATTTTGTTTGCTGCACAAAGCACTGTATATAAACTGATAGTGATTAATTAGGCATAAATAGTAGAAGGTAAAAGATTTTGGAGGAAATTGTTTGTAGTCACTATAAAAAGCTTTGGGAAAGTTCCCAGAAATAAAATGGGTGTCACAGCTATCCTTTTTTTTTTAATCTTTAAACTAGTTCAACCTCATTAGTATCACACAATATTTTATTTCTTGAAATTCTCCTCTTGTAGTCATTAGTTTAAACAGAATTCTGCAGACATTTACAAACATTTTATTTAAGCTAGCTTTACTTTTGTCTTTCTCATGACTTTTGTACTTGCTGGCATAACTAGAAGATACAGAATACTGGAACATTTCCTCTGACTGAATTTCTGGCAATGAGTGTAATCCTGCTTAGACTCTAGTAGATATCACAATCCTTGCTTATATGGAAAGTTTTGTTTCTGGCTACTCAATATACTTGCTCTTTTGCAGTTTTTAAATGATAGTGTTTCTTGTGTTTTGCTAGATGTGTGTGGCTCTGATTGGGCAGTATATTTACCAGTAATAGCACTTTTATTGTTCCATGAAGCAATTACAATTGAAGTTCTTTGAAAAGAAACACTCCTTTTATTTTTCTGAAACCCTCATATAGTCTGACAGTTTCCATGCTGTTGATTCTGAAAAGCAGGAACAATAGCAGTGCATGCTTCATAATTTTTAGCTGAAATGAAATCATCATCGCTGAGAAAAGTAATGGAATTCACTCCTTTCATGGTCATTTGTGAGTACTCGCAGCTTCCTTTTGAGGATAAAATGCTTCCTTTGAATATTAATACCCAGCTGATTTCTGCTGCGCGGTTTCAGATTCTGGTCCCTGAAGTAATTTGCTAAGCCAGCTACGAAAACCCTGTAAAAGTTATCTTTCTGGTATTATAAGTAAGCTTGAGAAAGTAAAAACTTTTTCCACTTCCTAATCCCAACTCCTCATCATACTTCAAAAATTTAGATAAAATAATATACTTATCTCCTTGGTCATGAGGAACTTTTTCAGCTCCTGACCTTTCTGCTTCTCACCAAACGCAGCACTGATGCTCCTCACAGTATTCTCCGACAGAAACAAACTGTGTCAGTGAATTAACATACCCATATACAAGCTCCACAATGATTCTACATGTTAAACTTAATGAAGATTTAGTAAATACTGCAGAGATCACTTGGAGGAGTATTGTTCTAAGCAGCAAACAGCACTTGACTTGCTTTCAGGCAAAAAAGTAGAACTTTTTCTTTTCCCGTCACAGCTGCAAGCTTGCTGTGGCAACCCTAATCATCTCCATGCATTAATGTTGCATTATGAGAGCTATCCCAAGAGTCTGTCTACTGCTCAGGCAGTTTATCTTCAAAGTCAGAAGTCACTGTCTGCACTATGTCTTGCTGCTGTTTGTAGTACAGATACGCAGTAGTACTACCACTCTTATATCTTTTGGAAGAGTATGTTGGTCCATATGGTTGGCTTTTTTCATATTGTTTCTTGTAACATACATATTTTTGAGTCTCTTGATCCTTAATCCTCTCAAGTTTTACTGACCCACCACTCACATTAAGGGTTATATGGGAGTATCTACTGCTGACCCAGTACAGCCTTTCTTCTCTGTTGTGACAGCTCTAGGTATGGGCTTATCGGCTATTATTATTCTCCTGAATATTGTATGTTTGTGTTTACATTTTGATATTTTTCTTATATTTCCTAGTAGGAATGAATCTTTTAATTAAAGAGAAATAATTATCCTCCCTGTCTCAAGTACACAGCTTTCAGGAGGCTGCTTTTTCTGAGAAGAATTGGACTACAGAGAAGTCATCTTATCTCAGATGGCTCCATTATTCAAGACTGCCATCACTATAGTGAGCAATTTTTTTCCTCCACATGGAAAGCATGACAGTGCTCAGGTTGGAGAATGGATCCTCTTCATCTCCTACCTGTCTCTTACGTCTTTTGAGGCAGGAGACTTTACTCCAAAGGCTCTGGGGAAGATTTAAGAAATCATTGTTATTGTCCTATCTTCTGCATAACCTCTTTCTTCCTCCTTTCTCTGTTCCTATTGAATTTCAGACAGAATTCCTGCACCAGAGTTGGGGGGAAGACAGATACAAGCAGTTCTTGTCTGTTCTTTCCTCAAGGTCCTCATTCCTCCTGTCCTGGCTGCCATTCAAGGATCAGCACAACCCTGCCTAAAGAGCAGTTGAATATCATAACAGACGAATTTGAGATTTATTAGTCTTTTGCTTTTCTTCTAGTCACATTCTCCTATATCTGATTCCTTACAATATCTGTTCTTCTGTATTCAAAATACATATTTTTTCCTGTTGATTTATCATAATGAGTTAATTCCCATGCAGAAAAATTATCAAGCCGGTGAAATTCTTTCTCCATTAGAGACAGTGGGAAGTTTGGCATGGATACCAGCACGCCCAACAAATAGTACTAAGAAGCAAGTTAAAAGAAAGGAAGTTAATGTTTAAAAAGAATTGGAGAGAATCTGAGTTTATGTGAAGCTACTGGAAAGAAAGCACTGAATGTTTCCAAGAGTGCAGTTCTTTTGTTACTAAGGTTTTGGATCCCATTTTAAAATACACAAGCTTTCTTGCAGGTGGCCATCCTTTTCTTTTTACTTTGTTTTTATCTCAAAATATTGCAAACACTTTTTCAAGGGTTTTTTTTGTTCAGTTTTTATTAACAATTTTTGTTTATTTCTGATTCTCAGAGTCCTGCTTATAAATCTAGAGTGCTAAGAATTTAAGATGAAAATTCTAATCATTATATTAAGAAGAGATTCTCTTTAACATCTTTATCCTATGTGTTTTAACTTTCATGTGGTTATCATTGCCAGCAAAGTATGAAAAGAGTAATATAATTTATATTGAGGGATAGACAAGCATGTACATATAAAAACAACTTCTTAATTTATCCATATCAAGAAATTTTGTCTTCTCTTGATATGATATTTGAATCTGAGTATAAGGTCAAATTTGTTCAAACTGCTTATCTTGCAGAATACCTAGCATTTTTGTATGAACTCATTTGTAAGAAAATATTGGTGAAATGCTATAGTTTGTTGATTCATAAAATATTTGGTTTTGGATGTAGAGCCCTTTAGATATGACATAAATAATATTTTGTGGCTGTAGTATCAAGAACTTGTCTTGATCTTGCTTTATATTTGTAGCATTCTTAACTTCTAATGTGTTATTTATCAATATAGATGCATTTATTCCTGTGGTCCTTTTTTCATGTGAGGATCATAGTGATGTAATTCCACTGTGGTTAATTCTGAGTCTCATCTCTTTAAAGCTGGAATCAGGCTCACTTTTTGATCGCAAGCAACCTTTCTGAATGATTTATCACCAAAACTCTTTTTCCTTGTGTGGCATTTCTACCTTTTCTTTGGCATGAACTAATTCGTGCATTACATGGTTGTCTGTTCTTAAATATTATTAATAGCTGTTTATCAACTGCTAAAAGCTGCATGCTGAGCTATAAATACAATCCTGACATATTATTACTGCTGTAAAGAAGTAAGCAACTGGAAGTCATAAGCTAAATGCTTATGGAGGATAATAACTGTTCACTGATTTACTGTATATTACTTCAGAAAGCTCCATGTATCTTTATTCATTTGAAGATAAACACCACATTCCGAGAAAAACTAAGATTTGGAAGATACAAATGAACTCTCTTTCTGGAAAGTTATTTCCAGCTGCTACTTTGTATTATTTCCTAGCAAATAGCTTTATGGAACATAGGGCTAGTTTATCCTTGGATGCTGAATGATTCATGGGTAAAAAATATCTTTATTTTTTGGTCAGCAAAATGAAGGTGTCACTTCAGAGAAGTGTGATTTACTGTAAGCAAAAGAGTAAAGCAATATAGTATTGAAAAAGAACTAAAACTCCTTTTCTCTTTCCCTTTCTTGCTGATAAAAGCTACAAACTGGACATGCAGAGGTAGGGTGAGGAAGGATCCAGCAGTGTTAATTACTCTATTGCATCTTACCTGTCAAATGGAGGAAAGATATGCTCTTCTCAGACCTACTAGACCCTTGGACATCTCACATGGAGGAAGCACTTTTCTGTTTTTTTCCCTTGGGCTTTCTACCAGAAAAGTCTAACCAATAGTTATCTTAATATTTATTTATGAAATAGATATCTATTCTACGAGGGCTGCTCTGAAAGTAATGCCTCCTATTTTATTATGTTGTCACAATGTCAGAGGCAGATGTTGGCAGTAGAGTCTGAACCTTTCCAAGAAAACTCTATTAAATTTTATTGCCATGTGACAGATGGCAGCAGAGAGGCAGCCTCACAAGACGGTATCTGACATGGAAGTGCATATGAAGAAAAGACATCTCACTGAATTCCTCCAGGCAGAAAAACTTGCTCCCATTGACATTCATTGATGTTTGCTGAATGCTTATGGATATCAAACAGTGGATGTGAGCACAGTGAGGTGGTGGGTGGTGCTTTTCCGCAATGGTGACAGCAGTGTGAAAGACATATAATGTTCAAGATACCCATACACAGCTGTCACACAACAAAATGATGAGTGTCTTAATCAACTCTTCCATGCAGATTGGTGGATTATGACCAGAGGACTGTGTACAGAGCTGAATGTTGGCTTCTATACATTGGAAATGATAGTGGCAATGTTGGAACATTGTAAAGTTTGCATCCAGTGGGTGCCATGAATGCTCACACAGGAATGGAAAAAAAAAAAAAAAACACATGCAAATTTGTCAGGATCTATTGAACCAATATGAGCTTGAAGGTGACAGTTTCCTGGATGGTGCGATTACTGCTGAGATATGTTGTTACCACTACTAACCAGAATCAAAATTGCACTCTATGGAGTGGCAACGTGTGAATTCCCCACTGAGGAAAAATTTCAAGACAGAACCCTTGGTGGGTGAAGTGATGTGTGCTGTCATTTGGGATAAGAAAGAGGTGATCCTTCTGGGTTTCCTGGAACCCAGACAAACCATCATCTCTGACTGTTATGTCACCACATTGACTACACTGAAGGCTTGAACTTTCAGAGTCAGGCCAGAGGATAAAACAATCTTTCTCTTGCAACACGATAAGACCAGACTCTATACAAGTTTGAAGAATGTGGAGCACATTGCCAGTCTTGTATGGACTGTCGTACAATACCTACTGCTTTTGGTGCCTTCTGATTTTCATCTATTTTGGCCAGTGAAAGATGTTGCATGGGCAACATTTTCTTAGCAACGATGCTGCCCTAGCAGCTGTGAAACAGTGGATCATCTCCGCTGATGCAGATTTTTATGAGCATGGCATTCAGGCTCTTGTTCATTGTTCGCAGAAATGCATAGATATTGGTAGTGACTACGTTGAAAAATCATGTTTTGTAGCTGAGAATTTTCACTGTCTAATGGTGTTATTGTGCTCTTTGTATCTGTTGCAGTTTCTGTGGACATAAATAGGAAGCATTAATTTCTCAGCAACCTATGTAGAAAGAAAATCAATCTTGATAATACCAGCAATCTCCTTTACCACCCTAAAATGAGAAAACTATCAGGGTAGAGGACTGAGATCTCAGCTGACCTTCTTAATAAAAAATGTTCCTCAAATTCTAAAAAATATTGCTAAACTTATATTACAATATTTAAGTATTTAAATACAATGCTATAAATACATCAGTCCTCAAGGTTGAATAAATGTTCTTATATGTGTTTTAGCAATATTCACTGCTTACTACTATTTTTCATTGCTCTGCCTCTTATCCTCATGAAAATCTAACAGAATATGCGAGTTGTCTACGAGAAACTATTGGATAAACCTTTTGCTGCTAATATCTTAAGCCAATGCAAAAAGAAGTAAGGAGATTTGAGCAGGTTAATAAGCATTTTCTAAGCTTTGTTATGTCATTCATGCTCACTAATTGTTTCCAAAAGGCATCAGACATACTGCACTTCATAAGAGTTGCTGCTAATGTTGGTAGTTAACACTATCTCTCATGCCGACACTTAGATAAAATAGTAAGACTTTTTCTATTAAAAAAAAAATACTAATAAACTTGTGTACAGAATATTGTAACCTTTATGACTTTCTAAAAATCCATTCATCGTTCTTGAACTTACTGATAATTTAAATGGAAGAATTAATATGAAAGAGTACAAGATTTAAAGTATGGCCAGATTTCAGAAATGCTCTGGAGAATTATCTAACTCTAGAAAATGGATGGTCAAGAAGTTCTGAGTGTAATCCAAAGTGAAATGCATTTCATTTCTTAGACAAGCCAACACAGAGTTATCTCTCACTAGTGTAACGTGCACAAAAATTAAGGCTAAATGGGAAATAATAAGAGATTAAAATATATAAAATTTAAAAAACTACTCATATTTAAAAGTATGATAAATCAAAGTGAAGAAAATGTAGAGCAATGAATAGAACTTTTAGAAAGGTTCAGATACCTCTTATGAGATGAATATTCAACATCACATCTAACAAATGGAAAATTTCCATATTCAGTCAGGTTGCTGGATACAAACTTGTTGATCTGGTGTCTTTATAGTCTAGTGATCTAAGTGCTTGTACCATGGTTACTCAGTATGTATTGCCTATGTTATTTCTTAGTCTGCAAAACTTCTTACAAACTGTTTTGTTTTCTCACAGCTACATGCATTTCATCTGTGACATAGCAGTGAGCCTCTCACAAGCACCATCCCAGATGGCTTAAAGAGAAGCAATTTCAAATGTCAGTTTTCTAACTGGAACTGTGGTTGAAAACACATCTCATAGAGAGAGCTGCTCTGATGGTTCACTGCTCTTTGCAATTTTTTTCCCATTCTTACTCCTTTTAAGTTCTGTCTGACAAGCTTTGAGTTACAATGGTCAAATAACTTCAACCATACTTTATAAAAGGATTTGTCTTAATTATTTCTGTAGATAGCACATCACTGTCTGTATTTACTGTCTCTCCTGTGTCATTTGGTTCAGGCCACTACGTAAACAAGGATTAAAAGAAGAGAGCAGTTATTTTATGGTTAGGACATATAAGGTACCCATGATCTACTTGATTAGGAAGGTATTAAATGGCATTGTCATGCTCTTGTTAAGACCTTTTAGCATCTTATTAGGACATCAAAAATGTCCTTGCTAGCAAGGCAGCTGTGAGTCCGGAGAAGAAAGTTTAGCCTCCATTACTTCCAGGAACAGATCTTAAGCATCAGTAAAAAATCATCCATCAGATCTAATGATGTCCACAGGCTGGCATACTATTCTTTTTTTTTCCATTTTAGATTTTATAATTATTCATGTGGATGTTTTTTTTTCCCTTGAATTTTGAGTTACTAGCTATCTCCAGCTTCACAGTTCTACCTCTGCCTATATATAACTTTGCAGTCATAATCTGCATAGCCTCTCTCCCACAGTCTGAGTTTCTTTGCCAGCCTGAGCCAAGAGCACATACTTGGACAACATCCCCAGTGGATCATCAGAGCACAAACAGCTGAGCTCTTGTGGGAAGAAGGCAAGGGAGAGTGTTACAAGCACAAAGAGGGAGATTGACACAGCTTGACCTTCAATATCTAAAAATTAAACATCAAAGTCTGAACTAACAATCCTAGTTTGCTTTTACAGTCAATGGACTGAAATATCTATTGTAAGAGACTGAGTCATCTACAAAAATAGCATCTAAAATAAATCAAATGACTCAACTCTGCATGTGCCAATTTCTCTCAGTTGAGTAACAGGAAGTGCTGAGTATGTAGTTTGAACTCAGGTACCTCTCTTTTAAGTAACTAAACTGAAACAATTGTATTCCATTATTTTCTTTATGAGAATGGGCAAAAGGGGTCCTCAAGTTATATGGAGAAGGTTCATACTGTAGAGTGCTCTTCCACTTGCATGATCCAGTGTCTCAATTTAGCAGTAGTCATTAATAACTCTGTTCAGTTTCCATTACAATTCAAAGATTTAAGATAACATTTCATTTTGAGTTCATTTAACTATTATAAGGCCAAAAAAAGCATAAGGGAAATTGAACTATATATGTTAGAAGCTGCTTCGCCTGTCCTCATTTTTAAAATTGCACCTATGAAACATTTTCATGGAGTATATGCTATGAATAAAAGGTTTGAGAGCAAAAAATTATCATGGCTTGACTTTTAAATTCCAATTTAGGTTCTAACTGTTGTAAATAGAAAGAAAATAAAGGGAAATGTGTGATTTCAAAGATTTCAAACAACACCTTTTTGAATCTTGAACAGACATTTCTAATAGAACAGATACTAGTATTTTTATGACAATGAAAAATAAGTAAAAAACATTTGTCTAATTACTTTATATCTTAGCATTGTCTACTGAGATTAAAGAGAATACTTCACACTGCAGATTAACAATGACAAGGATTCAGATGAAATTAATGCAAAAGATACTCAATCCATTAGTCTGAATCTCTTGTGTTATAGAAATCAATTTTGTGTCAAAGAATTTATTGGAGATTCTTTCATTTTTTCTCCTAGTCCCAATGTTGCATGAAAGCATATGAGACAGCTTAGCTTTTCTTTCTCACCAACTTAAAAACTCGTAAGGAATCAACTATTTCAGTGGGGGATATATAAGAATCATTATCCTGTCAATGTACTGATTCATGTTTTTTCATATTACCTTTCCAAGTGTTAATGTTGCCTTATGAAAATATTGTTGAAACTATTTTGAAGTGCTTGTATTTAGGAAATGAACATTCTGAAAAAGTAAATAATATGTCAGGTTTTCATGAAACTGGCAAAAATATATTGTCAATGTTCGCATTGTCAGGTCATAGGGATTCTACTATGAAAATGAGGTGATCTTTTAAAGTTTTACCCTGCTATGAAGTGTAGTATGAGAACTATGCTATATAATAAGATAGCATTACATCCCACAGTGTAGTACTCTTGTAAAAAATGCTCACGCAGCAACATTCTAATATAGGTCTTCTGCTTTTTGTGTGACTTATACCATTAATCGTGTGATCTGATAAACCTTTCCTAGCAAGAGTAAGCAGAATATGTTTCTTTTTATTAGTTTCCAAGTTTGACTTAAGGTCTGACTTCATAATGCATACTACTATTGACTTCTGCTGATTAATTATCTGTTGTACAAATAAAAAAAATATATATATTTTAATTAACAGACATGGAACAAATCAGATGTTCTAACATGACTTAGAAAAATGTCTTACACAATTCATAGTGCAACTGTGTCACTCTGTAACTGGATACACATGTGGATGCAATATGAATAACAATATATTTATGCCATTATTTTGAAATTTGGTTAGGCTTACCTTCATATTATATATTTAAGTATAGTTATCTTGCTATAATACTGCAAGCTGCTTTTGAATTAAACTTTTAAATGTTTACATATACTCTTTTGAGGATGAAATCTAAGGTCTGTTCCTTTTCGTTCTCTTGTCAAAAGCAAATCTGGTCAGTTATGCAAGCACAATTATTATGTTTAAATTTATTTTCATATGTTAGAATGTGTCAGAGTTTTTTTAGCATGTTTTGGTGATTGTTCAGCTGCAGTTGGATTTTAAAGTATTTTTCTCTGCATGTATATTTAGCTTAGCAATATTTATTCAGATATTTTACTTCTTCCAATACAGAGAGAGAGAACGTCCCAAAATCAAGGTAGGCCTTACTACCGATGATAAGATGGCTGGAGAGCGAGGTGCTGCCAAGATGAGAGATGGCGGGAAAAGGGACGAGGTCTCGTGATCTGCAAGTTTTTATACTGCGAGCTTTTATCTTTTCCCTCCGGCTGGAAAATGGTAACAGAGGAGCAAAGTACCGTGGGGACTGTAGTAGTCCTTCTCTTCTGAGAACCAGGTACATTCACGACATGATGTTCTGATGTGGAATACCAACAACCGAAAAACACAAAACCATGACAATACTGAAGATCTTTTATATCATAATTCAATAATGTTGCAGCATGAACAAGAACTGTGCAGTTCCCTTATATTTTGCATTCTCTCTAGAATTCAGACCAGGACAAAACAGTAAACTCTGAAAGACTGAAAGCAAAATGTTCAAAAAGCTTGTTGTGACTTTTGATCAGAGGTTGAAATGTTGGAAAAAGCTACTGCAATTCTCAGAAAGGTAGTTGTTTCCAATGCTACTACTACTATTTATAAAATGAAACCTTTGCCCTTAGATACCAGGAATTGCAGTAGTTTGATAAAAAGAAAACAAAGAAAAAATCCACCACAGTATCTGACAAGTTGTTCTTTCCTCTTCTAATAAAGAGAAATGCTTTATTCTCTAATACCACTAAGGATAAACACAAGGGCCAGGTGTTTGAATGGCTCAAAAAAAGTCTATATGCCACTGAGTTAATTACATAGGTACTCAGATATTTTGTTGAAATATTCAGCATTTGTTATCAAAACTAGAGCTCGTGCATACCATCACAGAGACTTATTGCCGAAATGCTGGATACAACGGCCCTCAGAAAATTATTATTTTTTGGATATGGGGCTTTTGTTTTGAAAATAAATGGAGAATGCACTAAGCGTGGGACAATTATAAACATAATGTTAAGATCTACTTAGCAACTGTCTCTACTCCAGTAGACATCTTGAGGAGAATTTCTATTTTTATTAGACCCATTATATGAGCTCCAACTTTCTTCTTATCCTTTCTTTACTGTACCAGATGCTGCTACAACTGTTTATAGAATATATATATAGATAGATTCAGAAAGACACATGTATATATCACACTTGCACACACTCATTTTCTAATTCCACTCGATAATATGTAAATATTCAGACTGTCTTGAATCAGTTACAGATAAACTTATCTTTGGTTTTAGTATTGCTTTATCAGTGTAGTCCAATTTGCATGTCATAGGGAGGATATCTTTTTATTATTATTATTTTATTGTCCACAGTATAATAAATACTGCGCATTTTAATTATATTAATATCAGAGTAATTAATTTCACTGGAATGAAAAAGTATGTAGGTGTACCAAGACAAAGATTATCCTTTCTTTACAGTGGTTGCTGTTAGAAGTGCTATAAGTTCATTCTCTAATGAGCTTGGTTCAATTAATATCATCACCTCCATTAAAATAAGAGGCAGGAGTTATGAGTGCACTAAATATTGGAAATATTATTCAGGAGCTCTGAATCTTCCTTGCAATTGCTCAGACTCAACTCATTAGATTCTGTCCAAAGCTCATCAGGTGGCTATTGTTACATCTAAAATTTAAAACCTTTCAATACTTTTATGAATATGACGTCATTCAGAATGGCACAAGAGAGAGTTTTAAAGCAAGCTCTAAATTAGAAATATTATATGGTTGAAGTAGTGAAACAATTTATTTCAAATGCTTTCTATAAATCAACACAGATTCAACTGGAAGGAAATATTATGTAAATGGAATATTGACATCTGTCTCCATAATGTTTCCAAGGATGTCAACGAAGCTTCTGCAATGTCTGTTTATCATGTAAATTCCCTGTAAAATGGGCTGGTTAGAAAATACTCTTCACAGACAGAACATTTTGGTCTAGTTTGCATTCATAATTCCCTTCAGCTCATTGCAGAGTTTATGAAATCAGTTTTCAGAGAAAAAAAAAGAGTTTTTGAAGAATATTATAGACTAATTCTCAAAATGCTGTAGATTTGAAAAGCTTCTTTGTCACTCAAAATGTATTCTGTACTGAAATATTCTAAAGGTGAACTGAAAGTTTAAGTTCAAAGCTATCCTTATTACTGTCATCACCCTGTGTTGCTACTGCAGTACATACAAAGGTCATGGTAATCCATTAAGAATTGCCCTCAAGTCTACCAATCAAACAGAAATCGGTCATTTCAATAGTCATGTTACAGCACTCCACAAATTATTAGTATTTGTCAGATGGACTTCAGAGATCCCAGCCCCTCTTATTAAGACTCCTTACCGATTTTAGATATCAAAAGTCAGTCTGTGCTTAGCTATCTTAATTGTAATAACACCATCTATTTAACTGACTGTTGCTGTAGCTGCCATCATCTTGAAATTGGGCCTAGTACCAGTACATTAAGCTGATTCACATAAAACCACTTTTTACAGTTTCTTGTGCAATGACTGTGGAAGGGCAAATGAAAGAAGCAGGACTCTAGCACAATTTAGGAGTTTACAACAGAAAGTGGGAAAATCAGACTTTCTAGCATGGAGATTCAATTAACCATCCAATGAGTGATTGAAGGGAGCCAATGGAAAAGGCCTCAGGAAACCAGGCAGTATGCAGTGAGAGACAGATAGTCTCCCTATGGAGACACAAAGGTCTGATGCCTGTGCTACTTGCAGAGTACCAGCACCAGGACTACCAGTAAAAGCTTTCCCTGTTGAAAGCAAATCCCAGTCTCTAGAAAGGCACATTGACCCTGGTATCTGGAATATGTTTGGGTGTGCTTAGTTCAGACAAGTCATTGTCTTGTCTCATTACTGCACTTAAACACATGGAAGAGCTTGGACAGAAAGCTCACTGACTCCAAGTGTGAGATTACTTAAGAGTTTGCAAGTGGGGAGAGAGTGGTTATGCTTCATGCTGAGTCAACATGGATAACTATTGCAGAATGAGGGGTTAGGTGCATGTACATGGTATTCCTAGCTGATATTTCAGGAAATGTGAAATCTGTCTTGTGTTCTCCGTAAGTTCTTAATCTGACAAAGCATATTATGCTCTTCCCTGCTTCTCACCAAAACAGCCAGTGTACATGGTGGTACCCTGAGTGAGCTCTTACTGAGTAAGATAACAGGTACCTGGGGAATCTGCTCATGCAGAAGTACATTAGAGTTTCCAGGTGTCCCTGAAGAAAATCAGACTCCTTGCTAACAGATTTATTTGTCAAGATTCTGAATAATTCCACTTTAACCAGTCCAGGGGATAGTAAGACTCTCCCTGTCATCTCTCCTCTGTCCCCATACATCCCATCTAGATACTCTCAAGGCTCTTCAACAAGGAGATTATTACCTGTCAACGGTTTACGGGCGTTCGGCCCAGTTCCGTGACGAAGGGGGCGGGGGATCGACGGGCCCACACCCCGGGAAAAGGGAAAAGGGGAAAAGGGTAAGGAGATGGCCCTGAGAGCAAAGAGCAGCGGCAACAATCTCAGGAGAAACAAACTAATTTACTAAATAAGATATCGGAATGCAAAACAACACACTATAATACAATATAATTAAAATTTAAGCTGATAAATCCAATACAGAGAGAGAGAATGTCCCAAAATCAAGGTAGGCCTTACTCTACTACCGACGATAAGACGGCTGGAGAGCGAGGTGCTGCCAAGACGAGAGACAGGCGGAAAAAAGGGACGAGGTCTCGTGATCTGCAAGTTTTTATACTGCGAGCTTTTATCTTTTCCCTCCGGCTGGAAATGGTAACAGAGGAGCAAAGTACTGTGGGGACTGTAGTAGTCCTTCTCTTCTGAGAACTAGGTATATCCACTACATGATGTTATGATGTGGAATATCAATAACCGAAAATCACAAAACCATGACATTACCTTTAACCACAACAGTTATGTTCTTTACTTTCACTGGTACTATGGATGTTTGTTTATTCCCAGATCCTTTCTTCTACTGACATACTCAATTTTTAGAGAGAGACGCATTTGAAAATCTCCCCCTGTCTGGGGACAGAAGACAAAGAACCATCGGCTGTTTGTAAAATGGCTTACAGAACAGCATAGTATGAGGAGAAGCCACCTCCACTCTTTCCACATTCATGGTAATGTATGACTCAGAGGTAAAATAATAAAACTAGTATTTATTTATTTATTTGTTTATTTTTCAGAAATCTCCATTCTTTTTAGGCTCTTTACCAGCTTTCCTATTTCTCTAAGCTGCAAATTTCTTGTAAGCTGCTAGCCTTTTTTTTGTAGATAAGCAGATATACCTGAGGCAAATGTACACTTTGCATTCAAGTTTCACTTAGTTTCATCTCCCTACTGCATTTTTTTCTAAATTAGCATAGAATATAAGCATCTGTAGATTTATGTGTGATGACAGTGGGAACTGCTGGTTGGTAAGACCAATAAAACAATTGTTTGCTCATCAGCATAGTAGTTAACACTTAGACATTACACATGTCCTGCAAAGTATTGACAGGCTCCAAGCAGTAATTATCTTTAACACAGAGTTAACATACACACAAAAAGCTCATGGGTACATGAGACCTTTTCAGAGGTAGGATCCATTGTGTTTCTTATGCAGTCTTTCCTGGTGAATATAAGGCCTGTTCAGATAAGCCAGTATCATTTTATTTTCCTTTATTATCTCTAGTCTCATAAAACTAAAGCTTATGGGTTTTTCTGTGATATTTTTTTTCAGAGATTGTAACATCTTGTCCCTCTGTAGATAGCATTATATATTTGACTGTAAGCATTAGATGTGAGCCAGGTATTGACATCTTAATAGGTTGGAGATGGTCAATATTGCCATTGCTGAGAGAAATTTAGGGACCAGCCAAGGGAGTAATGCTATTCTCTCAGGTAACTGAGCTTCCTGTCTCTCAGCCAGTGGAAGACAATTAAATCAAATGACTAATGCAGAAAGTACAGCTAGAATAGAGATGCACTTAGATGCAAAAAATAATTTAAAAAAAGCCCTGCATTTTGCTTCCGAATATTATTGGCATTTTGTAATATTACAAACAAAAAAAGAGTTTATTACATTGGACATGTAATAAATCTGGGCTTGTTAGAACAGTGTGAATTTTAAGCAAATATCTAATAATTCATTTGTATTAATTTCTATATTAAGGAAAAAGAACTGCAATAGCATCTTATTTACAAACTTTATAATATTACCTAAAAAAACCCAAAACAGATATATATGAAGTAGACAAAGGAGATTTATGAAAATAGGAATTAACTTCAATCTAGAATTAAAGAGTTGAAATGAATTATGTGGTCTCATTTAAGGTATATATTTAACATTACTTTTAATAAGGTTATTTTTATATTTTTATATTTTTATTTTTTTATTTTATTATTTTAGAAATAAAATATAAAATATTTTCTCAGTTTTATTGTGACGTTTCATTGTGACTTTACTGTTGAAAAGATCAAAATTTTTTGCTGGGTTTGAGGGTTTTCTTGGGTTGTTTTTTTTCTTTTTCATATACACAATATATGACTGGAAAATCAACACAAACACCATACAACTTCAAGTAACAATATGGAATAAATTGGTACTTAGTCTTAAATATTTATTTTCTAGTAAGTTTTGAAAGCTTGGGCTTAGAAATATGGATTTCCTCTAAATAACATTTGATTTTCATACAGAGAATTCTTACTAATGAGGAAGAATAATCCCTCAAGGGTTTCCTTCAGAGTTATTGCCACAGAATTATGAGTGCCACACACATATTCACAGTTTGCTAGTCATTCCCCCAACTGCAAGATGAATCAGAAATTCTATGCAAATTTCGAAATCCATTTTTTTTTACACACATATGTCTTCTTTCTGAAGAGAGAAGACATTCAGTTTTACTTTGAAATGGATTCTAACGCAATCTCTGGTTTTGTGCATAATTAATTATTTATAAAGTCAATTTCAAATACTGGAAAATGACTCAGTTTAGGTTTTACAATAGACCTTGGTGTATATATATGCATTAAACTAATATTACGTTACTAATTCTTATCAACTCTTATAGTATCAAATATTTATGGGGGCATTGGGCAGGAGCATCCAAGAGTATATCAGAAGCCATGAGATGATTTTAACTGGTGATCTGAAAGCACTGCCACATCTGTGTGAATTTTTACTACAGTGAGCATGAAAAGAGAGAGGAAGGAAAAGGTCACATTACTCCAAACATGGACACAGTAAGTCTTTCAAAAAACTAATTGAAAGAGGGAGCTGACCGTATAGAAAATAGTATGTTATATAGTTGTACATACTGAACCACTGCTATATTTTTGATTTATTCATAACCATTGTTTATACTGATTTTAGAAATCATGGTGAAGTAAGATTTACATACTCCAGTCAAACAATTAAAGTACATGAAAGGCAGAGAAAGAAGAAGCTGAGACATTTTTCTTCTACAGCTGATGAATATTTTAAATCTCATTGAAGTGGAGCATCATAAAATCATTAATGATCTTAAGGAGTTAACGACCAATTAATTGTTACTCTCACACACAATAACCTTCTAACACTCAACTACTGGGAAAACTCTCTGACATCAGTCGTAACTAATTTTTACTGTTCCACAGTATTTAGAGTTGAAGAGGACAGTACATATTTGGAAAACATCAACTGGAGGGTTTGTGGTACATTCGCTAATAAAGCAGCTTCAACTGCTACTGTATTTTTTCTTAGTCAAAATTTTTATGTCAAATTCTGGCAAAAAATTATGTAACTAGTCAGTGAACCTAATAATGACCTAACAAAACTGTATTAGGTATAAGCTGTATTCAATAAAAGCTGAGTTAGAAATATGTCTAACATATCAGTTTTTCAAAAAAACTTAAGCTGAAAAAATGCTGATATTATAACAGAAAAGACCATATCTCATTTGTCAAGGAAACACATTAAAGTCTAAACACAGAAGCTATATTGAAGTATAATGTATCAATTCTCAAATGACAGTAATAAAAATGTAAATAAATGGATTCTAAGTGCACTCAAAATACAACTGTGTTCTCAAAATACAACTGAATATTTAAAGTAGAGACACCAGCGTGCTTAAACACAATTTTAAAAGTGCCATCACTAGACTGAAAAGAGAAAAAAATCAAATGAGGTATCATAGAATCACCAAGGTTGGAAAAGATCTTCAAGATTATCGACTTACCACTAATATTTCCCACTAAACCTACTCCTCAGTACAATATCTGAATGGATCTCAAACAGCTCCAGGGATGGTGACTCATCCACCTCCCTAGGCAGCCTGTTCCAGTGCCTCTCCACTCTTTCAAAGAATAATTTTTTCCTAACATCCAACCTGAACTAGTGAATATAATAAATTTTTACAAGGGAAATATCTTTGTGAATGAAATCTATGAGAGGTTGCTCATAACACGGACAGGTCTTTTTTTTTGTTTGTTTTATTTTTGGCTTTGTATCTAACAAAGAGGCAGTTAGAAAGAATTATCTACAAGGGGAACACCTGCAAATGATTAACTTTAGGGAAAGAAAAAAGGCTCTCCTGTGAAATTATGTTTTTTCTTTTAAAGTGGGAATACTTGAAGAAAAGTATGTACTGTTGCTTCTCTTCCACCAGATCCTTTCTGAGATACTAAAAGATTTTTTGCTGCTGAACTATCAAGATGGTCAGTTGTTTGTAGGAATAGTAAGAACAACAAGCCAACTAAGGCAAGTACAGTGATTTCAGTATAATTTTAAACTGCTTTGATCACAGTGTGAACGCAATTCAGTTGCCAAAGTATTGACCAATCAGACATTGGCTCATTTCAAGGACAATTTTAAAAATAAATTTAAAAGGATGTTCACATACATATGTACATATATGCATTAATCTACATATACGTATGAATTTATACTTAAAGCTTACATAGATGAGGCATTTGAGCAAGGAAGGCTCTCAAATAATGAGCTATGCTATCTTCATAGTTTTCATGTATAATATAAAATAAAATATGTAAGATTTATGAAAATAGGAATTAACTTCAATCTAGAATTAAGGAGTTGAAATGAATTATATGGTCTTGTTTATGATATATAGTTCTGATGCTCATACTTTGTGAGCATAAATATTTGTTTTTATACACATACGCATGTGCACATGTCAAAAGACTATTTGTATATATAGATTTCCAAATGAGGGAGTATGTTTGTGTGTGCACACACATGTATTTCAATATATGTACTGATGTAAAAATAAATGTTATATTGATAACATTATACATTTATCTTAAGAAGGCATTTTTTTTAAGCAAGTGAGCTTAAAGTGTTTGAGCAAGTGTTAGTTTTTTACTCTGTACTATGCAAAACAACACATATTTTATCTGTGACCTGAAGATATACTGATAGTTTTATAGAAGGTAAGAAGACCAAGAATGTCCCTTAATACTTTTCTGCTTATTAGAATCTGGAATATTTTTATTGCAGATTGTGTTACTATGAAATAAAAAAAATGATATGCTTTAAGAAAGAGCTGTTGAAATCCTGTATTGTTGCTGATATTCCTAGGAAATGTTATTACGGTAGATACTAAGACTTCTACTAGAGTACAAAACAGGTAATGAGCTTACTTTACAAGAAGAAAAAAATCTTAGCAGAAAATTTGACTGGATCAGCTAGTACTGAAAATCTTGTTGAAAATATCTACTTTATCTGTACTGAATTTGAAGAATCAAAATGAATATCAAAAGTAATGATTAGATGTCTTATTTTCTTATCTAAAAGACTGTAAAATCCATTGCATTTTACTGTGCTTCTACTATTTACCTTTCTACCCTGGATAAGTCTTTCTGATGATTTTCTATTCAATATATGTCAAAGTATTGAGCTTTGGCTCAACTTTCAAGAACAATCATAAAAACAAGAGTAAAAAGGTTTTCACAAATCATCTAACAATTACGTCATTTGACAAGTCACTAGATGATTTGTAGCAAAAAATATTTTGAGGTTGACAAGGTCATAAAACACACTGAGGTTAGGAGTCTGTAAGATTACTTTCTCTACAGACTTGGAACTTTGACTTCAAGCTCTGATTTAGAGCAAGGCATATATGGACATGATATTCTCCTTGTCCCACTGTGGCAGCTGGAGAAGATGGAACTGTATCAAATCTCAAGGTCTGGTCCCCCAGATCTTCTGTACTGATCACTGATTCCATCTTGGGCTGAGCTTTCTCATACAGCTCATTTATCTGAGTATTTTCACTGTTGCCCTGCAGCTCAGAATGGAGTATGCATATGACTTCGATAGTAGGATGCCTATAACATCACTTTGTTTTTTGTGTGAAATGAAGTTAGGAAACTAAAATGCAGAAGGATTGACATAAAAGCAGGCATGATGGAAAACATAATCACAAATATTTGAAGCCAAAATATTATCAATTAGTCTCTTAAATATCCTATAAAATTGCAATTACTAATTTTCCTTATATTTCCTTATATTGATTCATTTTGTTTCTGAGTTGGGTTTTAATTTTTGTTCGTTTCTTATTTGTTTTCCTTTTGGGGTTTCACTAATCATTTAAGTAAGTGTATATAAAATTGTCCAAGATGACTTTACCCTTAAATATAGCATATTGACACGATTTAGAAAAAAAACCAAAACTCTTCACAGCAATCATAGTAGTCGAAGGGTGTTGTGGTTAAAAGGCATTTAACATAGAATTTTAAAATCCAGATTTAGTTTAGCTGTATTAAGAACAGACTGTATAGAGCAAATCAGGAACTTTTATTAAATAACTTCAATACACAGCAACAATTTTGTTACGTAAATATGTAATCAAGTGAAAAGAAAGGACTGTGAAATTAGCTTATATTTATATTTTGATTTATTACTATTAAGTCTTGCATTTTTTTTCCCTAGCAATGACAACATCTTTTGAAATATTTATAATCTGTGTATAAATCGTCTCTCTCCATTGGACAGTCTATATGAAAAGTATATTGTCTTTTCATTGAAATCAGGCTATACTTTCAGAGGCTTCACATGGATTCACGGGGAACTTGCTAAATTGATTAAACTTTATGTCCATAATGTTTTTTTTTTCTTTATATCTGTATAAGCAGATTCATATGCAGGAACCACTTCAAAGCCTCTCTGATTTAATTGTTAAATATCTGACAGATTTTCTTTTATCTATAGTCTATTTACATTCCAGATAGAAATCCTGCTTTAAGGATTTTACAATTGATTACATTCTACCTTTCTGTAATAGCAAACTGAACATTTTTGATGTTAAATTTTCTCTTCTTTTCTACAATAATTTTGTAGAATCTAGATACAGCTAAGCGTTGTTTGCTATTTGCATGTAGATCGGTATTACTCATGTGATAAGGATATGATAGACAAACCTGGGTGGTTCAGTAGAGCTAGGAAACAGACAAGGTTATGACAGCCCAACTCCTTAATTAAGAGCACTCAAGTAGAGGATTTTGAATGGCGAGAGACTTCATAATAAATATTGTGCTTAGAACTACATAAAACATTTGTCTGATTATTCTCCTTGTGGTTTTTTTGTCTTGCTAGGACTAAAAATAATTTTCTACAGATTAGTGTTTTCTATATATCTCAGAGAGTAAAGGAACATAAAAAGGTCCTCAGTTGCTGGTGCTATTCTCTAATGAAGAAACGGAAATAAGCTTCTCATACTTGCCAGTGGGAGTGAAGAACAAGGCTGGGACAAGGTGTAACTGCTATAGATCCACCCCAAAGTTAGACTAGCACAATCTATAGGAGAAGATTGAATAATAACCAGCTATTTCTAAAAATCTCTTTCTGCTTCGTAAGATATGTTTACAGGCAACACAGCATGACGTTCTAGTCTTTATTTTTGAATTCAATTTAGTTGTTGCACCGATTTTGCTCCATATAGTCTCTTTTCTATGTATGTGGAAAGTCTTCTGGAATAATCCTCAAGGACAGTTAACTGCATAGTATTAGGTTAGGTTTCTTACTAAATCTGTTGTCATTGTTACTACTACTTTTCAGTACTTCACAACTGTTTATTGCTGTAGTGTTACTTCTTCCGTATATGTTATCAGGCAGAAATATTAGACTTTCCAATTTTTGCAGGTTATAGAAAATGGTTTCCAAAATAAGACAGCTACAGAACACAACCTTTCAAAAACATATTGGTGATAGATCTCTGGGTGAATTAACAACATTCTTGAAAAACATTTATTCTCACTTGATTCTATTTATGATGGCAAGGGATGTAGGAGTTGCCCAAATTTAAAAGTCTTTCCATTTTTCATCTTATAGTTTCCAAAATTTTAAACTTCCATTTAAAATTCTGTTCAAAAAGTAAAAACACAACTATTTACATGATATTATTTGTTAAATCATTGAAGATTTACTATAAACCTGAAGCTTACCTTATCTTGATCTCATCTAACTTTGTGATGCATTGTGGCATGTAGTGATGGAAAAATTGTGCAGTCTGCTTCAAGATTTGAATGAAATATTGTTTTATTTTACTGTCTTGGTCTGAAATAAAGGTACATTTATAAAATACCAAAATTCATGTCCTAAAAAGCACTCAGCTCTGAAACAAACAGAAAATTAAACACTAAATAAGCAGCTTATTAAAGATAGTAATTTAGACATACACATTTTAATTGCAAGTGTTGTTTGTTTCATTCATTCAGATCAGTGCAGTGGCAATAGCTAACTCTTTATGCTTAGATGCAAACTCTTACTAATTTGGATGCATCTCTACAACTCTTTTGTATTATGTATGTTATAATTTGTCATAATAGTCAAACAAGATTTAATTCTGGCAATCATCCAGTCAAAAGACTAGATAAATTATAAATGTTATAAAAGTACTAATCTATTAGTTTGCAAACTGTATCTGAAAACTTAAGGTGGAATTGTATTTCAGTTCACTGAAAGTTTTTTTTCTCATATGTTCAGGCCATAGCCTGCTTTTTGGACCATTTCTGCTTTAAACTAGGCTGTATCAATATGAAATACATAATATGCCTCTACATTACACGTGTTCATATTAAAGAAGCTGATTCCTTCACAATTATAAATTGAAAACCAATGTAAAGGATCTCTAAGATGAATATTTTAAAACACTGTAAGATATCAATGGCTGATTATCAGTCTGAAAGGCAAATTTGTAGGAACAGTCTGTACGATTCAGCTCTGACCATCACAAACCTGTACCAAAGTTCATAAAGCCACTTTCAGAAGTTTTCATTAACTTTAATCTCTTACTGATTATTAGATTTTAGTGGTGAATGTTTCCAAGAGTTCACTCTAAAAATCATAGATTTTATGCTCAAGAAAATTGATATCACCTTAGGGAAAATGAAAGAATCAGCTTCAAATTGGCCTGAAAGATAAAAATTTTACCACTTCTTGAACTTTAGAGGGAAATTGTTTAAGACCTTAAACTGCTTGTGCAATTCCAGAAAATTAGGTTAGCATAAACATTATTACATGCACATCAAATTCTCACTTTAATGTGAAGTAGTCTTCTGGGTTGTGCGAATTGTAAACCTTGGCTATGACTATCAATGGAGCGAAGTGGTTTTAAAAAGAACTGACAGTCTTTGATGATTAAGTGACTACTTTAAATGACTGAATTTTAATTAGAACAATTTGGCTGAACTAACATTAGCAGTCCCATGATTCCACTAGCAGAACAACTTGATTGGTGATAAATTTGTATCTATATTTAAGAATGCCTAGTTTCATGTTGATTAGAAAACTGTACCTACCCAAACCAGCATGGATAAAATTTTGACTTTGTAATAAGAATGAGATAAGACTATGGAATCTAATTAATTGATTTGTTATCTCTTGAAAACTATAACATCTTATGCTATGCTCATGTTCTTTTAAAATAAAAAATCTATCAACTAACCATCATCTTTAGTTTTCATAACATTTTTAACACATTTTTTTTCTTTTATTTCTTTCCTTCTCTCTCTCCTGTTATTTTTTTTTTCAAACTTCGTATGCGTACAATGACTTACAGACTGTACTTCAATCTGAGGAACCCTAATATAAAGAATGAAAAACTAACAGAAGGTATTGGTGAATATTGTGCTTTATCTTTCATGTGGTCTTTCTAGATTTTTCACCTTCATTTTTCAGAGATGACCCTGTTAAATCAACAAAATAGAGATATTAAAAAAACAGTCATTTATCATACATAATGATATGATGCATTGTCTTGGTTTTCACAGAGTAGTGAATGGCCTTCCTTTGTGTTTTTTGAATAGAAGTATTCAGAAATTGCTGTGAGGATGCCATATTGTTAGAGAATGTTAAGTCTGCTTAGGAACAGTAGATGAAGAAAAAGTATTTCAGATGTTGTGAAATCACGTTTCAAGTTTTCTAAGCTGTATATGAAAGATAAGTAGAAAAATGTTGGTATTTTTCAGTAAAAGAGTCAAACGGTTGGTAGTTGTATCTTATACAATGAGTTTCTGATAGTTCAGACAAAAAGCCTTACAGTCCAGAAAATGGGTTATGTATCTGAAAATGGACGTAGTTGCTGCACTTTATACAATTGATTTTTAATCATTTATTTTCTGTATGAGAGTCATGTTGTGAGAATTTACGCTTATGTACCTTCCCTCCAACTGCACCCTAAAGTTATGCTTAAAAGAGTGCTGGGAGACTTTCTGGGCTGTTGATACTCTCCTGCTTACCTTCTGTTATGTTGGACTGCAGTAACTGTCTGGAGCTTAAGGAAAATGAGAACTGACACAAAGCTTTACCTGTCTGCAAGGAAAAATAATTTTAAATGAATAAAGAGGTCAGTAGAAAATTATTAATTTTATGCTCCAGTTACTTTTATTATTCAAATGTAGTACCAATGGCACTGCAGACATATATGAAGGGAAAAAAGAAGTGTATATCCACTTTTCTTCCAAGGCCTTTGACTTTCTTTTTAACCTCGATCTTTGTTTTACATATAAATTAAAATTCAGTTCTCTTGTTATCCATAGTTTAGTTTCATTCATTCATGCAATACTGTGTATGGTGCTTTTCAATTCATGACTTACATAGGCACTTCAGAAACTTACATTTATTATCACTCATTGTTCACACGTGCATTGCATACATAAACACAAAATGTTTAATAGAAAGAATCTAAAATAAAATGTGTCATAGAAAAGGAAGAGAGGACCACCACCTTCAGAGAAAAGTTGTAGGTGGGGAATATGAGAAGAAACAGGAATTGTGCTGTGGCATGTATCTGTCAACAGGCACCCTTCCATGAGTTAATAATAAGAGGAGCTCCTCTGGAGCCATCACTGCTCCACAGTGTGCCCAAACAAGGGGGAGAACATATTCAGGGAAAGGCAACATGGGAAGAGGAGATTCATTGACATTGACATTCAGTGAGGCAGGGCTGAGTCTAGTCTGCAGACTGAAGAAGGCAACCATTAGGCCAGGAAAGAAACGGGATAGTGATACTGATTTTAAATGAACAAAGTTAAGCAGAAGGTTTTGTAGTATTATTTCTACTCACAATCACTCTTACTCCACAGAAGTTTTGGTGCATTACCAAAGGAGTCAGTTCAGCAGCACTCCACTTATAAGTGCTAAGTATCAAGCACAAAGTTGAAAAGCAATGGAATTTTAAGAATGTGTCTTTAAAAACAGGATTTAAGCTTGTTTTTTAAAAGCACTTAAGTGCTTTGCACTGTAACTGCAACCTGCAGTTATGTAAGAACCTGCTTGCAAGTAAGTGGAAAATGCAATACAGCTTGGCCTTAAGTTTGAAAATGTTTATTTCTCCTTATCATTTAAGAGGATGAGGAGGATTTGGCCTTTAATTTGTGGTAAAAATGCTCCTACAGAAAAAGAAAAAAATAGCTTTAGAGGAGCGCAAAGATTTTAGCCAGATACAAAGCATAACAGTATTTCTGTTCAGCTTCCTGATTATTCACTTTAGGATAGCCAGCACATGCATTGCTGTAACTGCCACTGGTTTAAAAAAGGTAGCAACAGAGCTCAGTATGTTTAGCAGCTATCTTAAGCAGGCAATTGCAGATACAATTCAGCAGAAAAATAGATCAGCTACTCAACTACACCTTAAAAGACATTCATTAAATTTAAGCTATCTTGAACCAACAATAGAAATAACTCCCAGATGCAAAAATAGAATAAAAAATAAAAATAATAATAAAAATACCTATCAGTTCTGGAAAGTTTAATCCCAATGGGCTTAATTGCCTGAAAATATTTTGTTAAGTTTAAAAAGTGTACTCCTTTACTCTGTATTTCACATGGCTCACTACTGTCTTCATGTCCTCTTGATAGAATCAGATTTGTGAAGGACATGCATTTATTTCTGTTTTTGCTATGGACATTGTGTTATTTTTCTGCTTTACGTTATTTCATATGCTAATTTTCATAGTGTCTGTTAGGGAACACAGCTATTCTATGGTAAATAATGAAGAAACAAACAGAAAAGTGTCAAATTTTCAAGTTAAGATTTTAATTCCACAATTTTCTTACAAATCTTACATTCTTTCAAAACAGGGAACAAGCTACAAAATGTGAAGATGTCAGATGAAACATAATGTATAAATGACAAAACCAAGACAAACAAAATCAGCTGATGCAATGGGATGAACAAATATAAGGAAATGATGGTACTGAAAAGTAAAGAGTTTAATAGGAGAGTTCACCGTTCACCTAATTAATTCAAAATGTAATTTTGCACCTTCTTCTTTTTAACACTTTTTGGTAAGGGATGAAGAGAATAATTGTTATATGCTCAAGAAACGTCCTCTACAAAATGAACAAACACAATTTCTAGGGTTTTGGATTTTCATTTTGCTTTAAGTTTAGAAGACTATGCTGCCAAATTGTTCTGCTAGAATCAAAAATGAATTGCATTCTATAACCTGCACAAAGATGAATCACACCCATGGAAAATTATTTGAATGATCAGTGATCCATGTTGTGACCTTTACCTCCTCACTGTCTTCTTTTCTTCATAGTTATTTTCCCCTTTTTTCTTTTTGATGGTTTTTGTTTGAATAAGAAACAGTGGCTAATTGTTTGAACATCTTTTGAACATCTTTTGAAGCACTCCATTATAGTTGGTTATATCAGTGTTGCAATACTTCACTTTGTCTACTCTCCTACTATGTTAATGACAAGCAAACCGAATGGGCTAGATGTTCAATGCGGTGTGAAGGGTACTCGATGCACAGCTCCTATTAATAATAAAAATAAATCATTGTGGCTAATATCCTGTGCACTGATAAGGTTAATATTTTGCAGTTTTCTTACTTCTCTGCAAATGTTAGCTGTTAATTCACACAATAGTCTTGGGAGGCTGTTTTAACCGTGTACGTTTGTCATGGTTTTGTGATTTTCGATTATTGGTATTCCACATCATAACATCATGTAGTGGATATACCCGTTGACAACGTTGCTAAAACCCAAACCTATAAATCCAGATGTTGCTGTCTGAATATTTTTTTTAATTAATTTTGAGAGGTTTTCTGTATAAAGCCATGTGTGTCAGAGGAAGTAAATTGTTTTTATCTCTGTACTCAAGCAATTTTATTGGAATACCTAGCTACACATTTAAAAACATCAGTACGTGCACGTTAATGCCTTTGTCAATGACCCAGGCAGCAAGATTGAGCGCACTCTCAGCAGATTTGCAGATAACACCAAGATGAGTGACACAGTTGATCCGATAGAAGAGAGGGATGCCATCCAAAGGGACCTGGACAAGACAAAAAATTTGGTCCATGTGAACTGAAAGAGGTTCAGCAAGGCCAAGTGTAACATGCTGCACTTGGGTTGGGACAATCCCAGATATATGTACAGACTGCAAGGATAACTCATTGAGGGTAGCCCTGCAGAGAAGGATTTGCGGGTTCTGGTGAATGAATGACTGGGCATGAACCAGCAGTGTGTGCTTTCAGCCTGGAAGGGCAACAGTATCTTGGGCTGCATCAGAAGAGGGGTGCCCAGCAGGGAGAGGGAAGTGATTGTCCTGGAGGTCTGGGGCCTCCACAAGGAACATATGGAGCTGTTGGATCAGATCCAGAGGAGGGCCATGGAGATGATCAGAGGGCTGGAGCACCACTCCTATGAAGAAAAGTTGAGAGATATGGGTTTCCTCAGCCTGGTAAAGGCTGACAAGGCTCCTGGGAGTTCTCACTGAAGCCATTCGGTACTTAAAAGGGAGCTTATAAAACAGATGGAGAGCAACTTTTAGTGCAATATGATGATGACAGGATGAGGGAGAACAGTTTTAAACCAAAAGAGGAGAGTTTTAGATTAGATTTTAGGAGGATTTCTTTTACTCAGAGGGTGGTGAGGCACTGGCACAGGCTGCCCCAAGATGTGGACGCCTCATCCTTGGAGGTGTTCAGTGTCAATTTGGATGGGGCCCTGAGCAGCCTGATCTAGTGATTAGCAACCCTGCCCATGGCAGGGGGTTGGAACTTTGATGACAGTTAAGGGCCCTTAAAACCCAAGCCATTCTATGAAGAATTCTTCAGTATCACTTAGCTAAGTATATGGTTCTAGGTCAATTCTGTCAAAAATTGAACTCACCTTTTGGCTTGGCTTGAAAACTCTTTCATTTTGTTCCCCACTCTGTTGCTGGAAATCTCCAGTCTATTCTCTTATAGATAGGATATGAGTTGCTGGCAAAGACAAATACCCATTTTTTAAATTTTTCATTGCCTGGTTATATGCAATGGATATAAGCTTCTGCAACAGTACAGCTGATATGAAGAAAAGTCAAGAATGCAAAGGAACATGAACAATAGAAATGGCTCCCAAGTTTTACCCCATCAGGCATAAACACGGAAGATAGATTTCATGATGGTAATTTGCCTTGTCCTTCTTTCTCTGGCCTTTTGAAGCCAACACAGTAGCACAGGCAGACTCCCCAACCTGTCCAAATCTATGCTGGACCTTTTTGTGAGATACTCGTATTGACACCAATTAAGTGGGTGTCAGAAAGCTAGAGAATGAAAGCTCCTAATATGAGCAAGGTGAGGCTGACTGTCAGTGTCAGATGATGGGAATAATCATGACTGGTAGAGACGGAGTAATAAACAAGTAATTGATAAAAATAATTAGAGAACTGATTAAAGGAGAGGAAGCCAATGCTCATCTAGGGTAGCATGACAGATTAGTTACTACAGGATACCTAAACTGTTAAAACAAACATGGGTTTAACTGTCTCCCTAGCTTCAAGAAGTATTGATAGGGTAAAATAGAACACAGTAGGTATTTGGGAAAACTAAAAATTGAGGAAAAGAAAAAAACAAAAGGACAGACAAGTGCAGTAAACTCTGAGGCAGGGCAGTAATTGAAAAATGAGCAACATGTAGGGCTGGAAATGGAAATAAACAACAGACCAACAACAGGAAGCAAAGTGGAGGATGGAAAAGGTTAATGGAAGGAATGAGAGGGTCCAGCTGAGAGCACTGGAAATTATTCACTGAAGGAATAAGTGTTCAGAGAAAGGATGTTTGTGTCCTGGGAAATACTGGGTTACTAAAATGTGATTCCTAACTGCAAAGGTCTATAGAAGCTACTTATATCATAATTTCAAAATTAAAAGTTAGTCTGTGGAAACATAATATGTAACAAATGTGGTGATAAATTAAAAAATATACATTTATAATTTCTTCTTTTTGCTTTAACTTTATTTCTTAGATAAATGACCAAGGATTTTGTTGTATGGAGGGCTTTCTCACTATAGGCTAGTCAGAAAAATGTGGTTATTTTTCTAGTAAATATGAATTTTTAAGTATTTTCTGGTTACGGGGAGAAAACACTCTCTTTATTATCATAAAAGTGCTATGAAAATTGATGCCACTATGCTACCCATTACTTTGCCTCTTCTTTTCCTTCTTCTGCATAGCATAATGGTAAGTAATGTTGTTTCCCCCTTAGACAGTTTCAATCAACCCGTGAAAATCAGAGTGTATTTGTCTTTCTTGTGTACAACAGTGCCAAACTCTTGGAAACTGTTATACTTGCAGAGCATTACAGCTAAATTACAGCAAACACCAATGGGTTTTCATATTTGGTTGTCTTAAAGACCAAACTTATTTATCATGATGAATATATTAACATGGAAAAGTAAATAATTTGATAATAATTTATCAATTTTTTTTTCCTTTTTTTTGTTACATTGTGCTTTGCTTTTATTTATTTCTTTTTTAATAGGAGTACACTGGTTTTAACATGCTTGGTTGGTTATGATAGTGGTTGCTTGTAATAATATATTATTATAACCATCCCCATTTATTTTTATTTGCAGTATTTTAGGTAATATTAAACAAACTAATTATGTGAAGCACTTCAGAATGATCAATACAATAATCAAGCAAATATCTAAGAACACTTTACTCATAGTTGAGAGTGCAATTCATAGACCACATCCATCTTTCCATTCCACTGATGTAAATCAGGAATGACTTATTTTAAGTCCAGATATATAAAAAGAAAGAAAAAAGAGAATTTTAAGAGAAAGAAATGTTAGGTTGTACCATATGACCATTTGTTATAACATCCATATAGTTCATCCCCTTTTTCTTGATTTAGTGTTGCATAGGAATCTACAATTATTTGCTAAAATACACAGTAACTATAATGTTTTTAATGAAAAATACTGATCAAATTTTGGAAACATCTCAAATTTAGGTAAGTGAATGAGAATTTTGATTTTTTTTCTTATTTTTGTGTTGTATACTATGTAAGACATCTATAGCAAAACTCCTGTTCAGAGAAAACAAAGATCTGTGCTATAAGGACGCATATCTGTATGGGCTGGGACCTTCCTCTCCTGCTTAACTCTGTGATTTCAGGTATGTTTTACTACCTATATGAACTAGTCCATTCCCTCCATTCTTCCTGCCACACCTTTTCACTCTATGGGGCATTGATTGTCATTACAGTGCTTTGGACTTGACCCTGAATAATAAGGATCTTTTATCTATTAGACTTTGAAGTCCTGCTGCAATATAGGCGATAACACTAAACAAAATGGAAAGATGTTTCCATGCAAGTTGAAAATTAGTTTCAATAGGCAATCGTTTATGTGTGTCTAAGCACATGAGTTCCCTGGTAGCTGGCAGTATTACTCAAGATCCATGGGACTCAGTACTATGTCCTTAATTAACATTTATGTATAATGATCAATATGTACATATATAAAAGTAGTATAAAATTGCTTAACTTATATGGTATTTTATCTGTGTATTTTGGGGTCACAATGATATCCATCCTCTCTCTCTGGAATTCAAGAATGAACTAATAGTGTATCATAAGCTACAGAAAAAAAAGAAAAAGAAAAAAGAAAAAGAAGTCCTATACAAGGTATAAGGAAGATGTTAATTTTAAGACTAAACTGATAAACCAGTTTGAATTGGTGCACACTGATGTATATTTTGCCTACAGAAAATTTTTATTCAATAGAAATATATCAGAGGAGATAAAGTGTAATTTAATCAAAAACACATAAATTTCTTGCATAGACAATGGCTTTTTCTATTTTAGCATAACAAAAATTCACTGAAATATAAGCAGCTTATCTAATGGCTTTTCCTATCAGCTATGAAAAATTGGCTGTATAGTTTTATTACATGAGATGAAGTAAGAAAATCTATTTGGTTAGGATTTCTTCCCTATCACTGCATACAGAGAGTACATATGGCTTATGTTCTGCATAATATGTTCTGCATAACTTTTGGCCAAGACCAAGTGAAGTCCCTCAATGTATGTATTTGATTTCCCTGTCATATTGAAACAAATATGGTTATTAGTTGTAATACCTCTGTGTTTCTTTAAGGCTGTCATGTCAGCCTGGATGTACAGCTGGCCATAGATAACACAGCTTTGACTCAGCATGTCACTTCTTACCTTGCCAAGCATGAAAAGTGCAAGTAACAAGACTTGCAAAATGAAATATTGTCTGACAGGAACGTGCCTTCTCGACTGCAGAATCCTGTTACAAAACCACCTTGACAAAAAGCGTTATCACTGTTAGGACCCTTAGTTGAGTTATGTATCTTTATTATCACACACTGTTCAGTTCATCATAAATGTTTCCCTGCCACTGCACATTATGTCTGAAAGGGTCTTTATAAAAGCATACCATACTCAAGTCTAATATATATATATTTTTTGAAATTAAGATCCTAGTGCTGTTAAATTTCTAGGGATTTTCTGTTACCCATATGAATCTAATGACTTGAAATGTATAGTTTAAAATAGTTGGTGTCACTGCTAAGGAGAAGTGCAAAAATATTTTTTTTAAAGGAAGAAATAAGATTGATTTATATATTTATTAATGACCCTTGATTATTGATATCAATTAGTTATACCCTCAAGTTGATCTGAAAAAAATAGAAAGGATAGAAAGATCTTTATAGCTTTTCAGCCAGTCAGCTTTAAGAGATTGCTCGATGGCCACAAATATAAACCAGGAGAATATAATTCAACATAAAATACTTTGATTTTTTGCTCCCACAGATTGGAATTTGACAATGACAATTGTTTTGTGATGCTTTAGATTTTTGTAGAGAAACAATTCACTCTTCTGTGTATTGAATATTCTTTACTGAAGAATATTCATGGCTGTTCATGTATAGATGAATTGGTCCTACCAGTATTCCTAGCAGCGATCTGAAGAACAAAATTCTTCCCCCTTCCCAGTAAGGAGAAAACACTTTTCCTGGCATGATAATAGAAGGAAAGAGAAGATTCAGTTCCTGCCTGTTCAGGCCTTTAGGACATGTAGATATACAGATATACAGTATGGATGCAAAAAAATTGCGAAGTTAAGAAAAAAAAAAAAGAAAATAAAGAAATAAATAAGGACAAGAAACACCAGCTTTTGAGAATAAATCCATAGTGAAAATGAGAAAAAATAATATTTTCTATTTTTTTGAGGACATATTCCACTACACAGCCTCCTTATTTTTTTGTGTACGTATATCTGTGTTGACATATTAACAGGTTCATGTTACTGGTAGAAAATGATACTGATGAGTAGTCTCCTTTGAGCTAAAAAATAACTTGTCAGAGTAGCCACTATGTATATTTATTTTATAGTATCTTTGATGTTAGATTTTTGGAAAAAGTCCATGATGCTTTATCAGATGATTGAATTGCTATTGACAGTGAAACTGAGCAGTTTCATTGAAGAATAAAGCAAAAAGCAAAGTCACCACAACTGCTATATTTTGTTGGTAGTTATAAAGGCACTCGGATGCTTTTACTGTTTCATTATATTTGAGAAAAATTTTAAGTAAGGATTGATCTTTCCAAAAGATATTTACATGAAGGATGTTTGCCTTCATTCTTTGAAGCTTAGTGAGGATATCTGTTGTTAGAAACTGGACAAAGTCTTAAATAAAACGCTTTCACATATCTGGTCAATGAAAGACTGCTAATTCCTTGATATATTTGCTAATCTGAATTTATTGGTATAATCCTAAGAATGATTTATGACCAAGTTCATTATTTCAAACTATTTTTGCATCAGAAAAGATGGAGAAAAAGCTGTCAGACACTCCATCAGACATCTGTGTGAGACATGACCACTGAAAGCATTAGTGATCTCAGGCAAGAAATTGGCAAGCCTTTTATCTCTGCTTCCAGATGACTGTCTTCCAGAATTACAGAATTGTTGAGGTTGTGTCTCGCTCCAACTATCAGAGTGAGAGGAGGTTCTTTGACATATGTATACCCGATGTGAGATTAAGAAACAACGGTTCAAATGTTGGTCCAACCAGTTTATTACAAATACTAGGCAATCAGGGAGATGAGGAAGGGAAGGCTGGCAATTATTATGAACTAGGGTGATGGGGAAGGGAAAGCGGGTGATAGGAAAGATAGGAAAGAACAAGAATTACGTAAAGTGGGGATAGTCACCACCAAAGACCGAGCAGCTGTTGCACACCGTTCCGATGGTCCGAGGCCGATACAGGAGCAAGAGCGCAGGAGAAGGCAGCAGCAGAGTGGCCGTCCTTAGGCAGCAAGCAGGTACAGCGACAGGGAGTCCAGGAGAAACAGGCAGCAAGCAGGTAGCAGGCCCAGGAGAGTCCGGCAGCAGGCAGGTATCGTCACAAGGAATCTGATGACAGAAACCTGCTTCTTGGTTGTAGGTCCCCGTTTTATCCTTCTTCTTCTGCCAACATAGCATTCCTGGGCACTTTGGTAAGAGTCATGTGCAGCACTCCTCAGATGGCTATCTCCCTCGAGATGAGCCCACACAAAAGACTGCTTTCTGGCCATTAAGCTGCTTATCTCTCTCTTTCCTTGCCCCTGGCCTACAAATCTTCAGACAAAAGATTTTTCCAACTTTGACCAGGACTTGTCTGGACTTGTCCATCTGTGTTCCTCAGCAAGCTTTGAGACAAAGGTGCAAAAAGAATAATCTCTTACAGGTTGGACAGGACCTCCAAAGAGGGAGATCCCCCAAACTCTCTAGGCAACCTGTAGCAGTGGTCTGCCACCTGCGCAGTAGGGAATTGTTTCCTTACATTCAAATAGAGCCTCCTGCGTTCCACTCTGTGCTCCTTGCCTCTTTTTCTATCACTTGGCACCACTGAAAAGAGTCTGGTCCAGTCCTTTTTGCACCTTCCCTTAAGGTATTCATTGAAATTGATAATGTGTCCCTTGAGCCTCCTCCAGGTTTAACAGTCACAGCTCTCTCAGCCTTTCCTCATACAAGAAATGCTCCCGTTCCTTAACTTAGTGAGACTTCACTGTACTTTCCAGCATGACAATGTCTCTCTTTTTCTGGGGAAAGCAGAACTAGATATGATACTCCAAACATGGCCTCATCAGTACTGAACAGAGTGGAAGGATCACTTCCCTCAATCTGCAATATTCTTTCTAATACAGCCAGGATCTTCTTTGCCACAAGGGCACAGTGCTGATTCATGATCAACTTGATGTCCTCCAGGACACCAGTTCCTTTTGTGCATAATGTTTGTTTAATTCAGGTTAATGCAGTTGCAGTTGAGACTGGATCCCTTAAATATGTCTGCTCCCTTCAAAAAACAATCAACACCCACTTATGTTGAAACATTTATTAAAAGCTTGCTATCTACTCTTTTCCTTCTCTGACAGTCAGTGCAGTAAACAGAAGGCAAGATGGCTGACCCCTTGGCCCATGCAGTGTAAAGTGGGATGTTTTACAGTAAAATCAGCAACATACTACTTTAAAATAAACGGCCAGTCTTTACCCTGAGAGAGCTAAGTTCCCATCAGACCTTCCCGTCCATCAGTGCTACTATTGGGAACTGCAACCTTCAACAGAGTTGAAAGCTGAAATTGTAAACCCCTCATCAGATCTTGTCTGTCTTGATCTTTGATTAGGTTGAGTAGCTAGTGGCAGAATACATCCCTACCTCTCCTGCTCAAAGTCCAAGGCCCCAGAATCCAACACTTTTATCTACAGACCTGTATATTCTTATTATGGCATATCTTTGTCAACCTAAAATCTTTCTACTGCGTTTCACAAGAAGGAGAATTTTAGCTGGTGTCCCATTTGAGAGGTGTCCACTCCTTTCATTTAACCTGGATGAATAATAGATAATGAGGTAACATAGTCACCACTAGAGAGCGCTCTGATACTAGAATTATTATCAAGTCCTGCTGTTACCTAAGTTCCTATCACAGCGTTCGGGGGTAGTTTCTTGAATGGATGGAGTGTCAGAGGAAAGAGCAGTACAAAAATAAGAAACTGCTGTGTGTAAGGGATGATGTTAGACAATGTTATTAGAACACGATTGGTCTACAGAAAGAGGAGAGTATTTTTGTAGTTTGGACTCTTTCCACTTTAATTCAGCAGTTTTTTGACACTCTACTTGCAATACTTATTGCTGCTTGGCTGCTCTGCTTCATGGTTTATGACTTGATATTGCTTGCAGGAGAATATAGGATGAAAATAGAATACTGGAATTTTTTGGGGAAAAAAAGTGATTTATGAATCACGTCCTTTATAGTTGATACTTCAGTAAAAGTTTACTGGATTTTTAGAAGCAACTGTCGATATGTACACATTTTGACTACTTAAATTGGAAATATCTATGAGCAGGAAATGTACATATACTCCTATTTCCTGAACATCAAAAAGTAAACATATTTGAGATACCAGCAGCTTCCAATACTATTTGCGTCTTATTATCATAGTTCAATGCACCTTTACTGAATTGGAGGTATGAATTATGTAAAGACAGACTGGCTAAGCTTGAATAAGTAAGACCAGGTAGACAAGTCTATTGTTTTTATAAATACTGCAAGAAAGGTACAACAAAGGCAATTTCATGGATATATTTCTAATAGTGATTCTCTCTTTGTGCTCCACAATACAGGGGTAGGGTAAATATGAAATTTGTGTAAACTATATGAGTAAAATAGGGATCAAATAAACTGTACCAAAGTAGACAAAATAGAAGCCAGTATCCAAAGCCTGTATTTCAAAGGCATACTCAGTCTCCATTCATTCCCTGTGCTTCTGAAGAAAGGAATTCCCCAGCTTGGGGTAAACCTTCGCACAGTTAGGAAATGTAACTGTAACGCTGGAATGTCTTTTGATCCTTCTTATTTAGTTGGGACTGCTTTTTGAAAAGGACTCTTTTCTTCATAAACTTCCTTTTGTGAGAAACTGAGGACAGATGATGTTCTTCCATTTTCAGCAGAAAGGAACTGTTGCTTTAGTTTCCTTCTAGGATATTTCTCATTTGTAGCAGTCATCTACAAGTACATGCTGAACATCACCTCTTTTATTAAACAAACTGTAATGTCTGTACAAGAACTTTTAGAAAGCAAAAAAAATTTCGGAGTATTTCTCTGTTTTCCACTTTAGGTATTGAATATACCTTTTTTTTTTTTCTTTTTTTTCTTTTTTAACTTGATACTGCAAAGATATCCTGTAATTTCAGATGCCCACAGATATCAAGATGAAAACATTAATTAATTTACCAGAACTTATCCCTTGGATCAATTCCACAAAATACATCAACATTTTTATTGACAAACCCAGCGCTGAATGTTAAAGTGTTTACCTTCATTCTCATTGGAAAATGTAAGTTAATTTTTGGATTTTAAACATCATAGACGTATGAATGGCTGGAAGAGTTTAGAACAATGTAAAAGTACCAAGAGATATTACAATCCTATATGTTTTTCAAAAATGCGTAGACTACAAAATTTTAACATGACAATTTCAATTGGGATACTTTGGCAATGGAAAATACAGCTCAAACTAAAATTACCGAAATAAACATAGAATTTACAAAAGTAGCAGATACAAGTAGACATGGATGAGTTTAATTTAAAGAAAGAAAATAAATATTCAGAAATAAAACTAAAAAAGTTGAGGGATAAATGTGTTACAAAAGGAATAAAAAATACAAGATGTGCAATTGTTTTTGATGCAAAGAGTTAAAGAAAAATTAGAGTTGTTTTAATGGAGAAAGAGGATGAATAAAATTCAAAAGATTCAGAGTAATTTTTCTTATTATTTTATATTATTTTCTTATTATTTCTTATTATTTTCGTATTCTTTTCTATTGATTAGGAACTCACAAAATACTCTAGGCAAATCCAGGTGGAGGTAGTTCCAGTAGGCAGGATCTAGTGAAACTTATTACAGAATACTTAAAGAACAAGCCAAAGTTAGCTCTGAAAGATAAGTAACAGTCTAACATACATTTGATGAAAAATTGGGGTGGTCTTCACCATACTGGAGAAAATAATGTTAGTAATTACCTTTAGAAATATAAAAAAGCAGATTAAAAAAAAAGTCAGTCAGTCTAATTTTAAAATACATCAGAGAAGAAGAAATTATTAATCAATATATCTATTAGCACTTAGAACATACTGGATGATGAGAAGCAGCACACGACTTATCTCTTTGCCTCACATAACTAACAAAAGGAAGGCTATGGATGCCTCACATCTTGACTATAATATGTCTTTTGATGTTCAAGATCTTTTTGTAGAACGGCTGGATCAATGAAACCATCACGAGGTAAGTGCACAAATAGCTAGTAGTAGAATTATGCACAGCTTTCCAAATAACTCAGAATGGTCACTTGGAAGAAAAGGGAAAGACAGTGAAAAAAGTGTTGGCAGCATATTTACATTAACCTTTCAGCCTCTGATACCACCTTCTTTTATCCACTGTCATATGAGGAACTTGAAATAATTATTTTCTTTTACTCTGAAAAGAAGAATACAAAACGTGTGTGTAGGGATAGAGGAGAGAAATGACATAGGATGATTTTTCAGTTAATCTAAGGCTGGTACAAAGTGGACAGAGGGTCGAGCAGCAGATAGGAGGGGCAGAAGGGTTGGACTCTGCTTGAATCTGATTTAAGTGTAATGGCAGTGACTGTTCAGTCTGTGTTCTCCTTCTGGTGTTCTTCTAAACATTTCAGTAGTGCCTGCCCTTAGAAGTAAGGGTAACTCACAGGGGAAGAAAAATGCGTAGTGTCTTGGAAATTACCAATGAAAGCAGCATGTTTTAAAAATTAACATAGTATCTACTTAAAAAAGCACCAGTTTAACAGCTGTAACCATTACCTTTTTATAGCATATTTTATAAGCAGGTCCTTAAAATACTCATGGGTTTCTCTTTAGTAAAAATGCAAAACAAAACTGAGCTTATTTGAAGTCAATAATATTATGCTGATTTACCCCAGTCGAACATCTGTACCATGACTATACACATGGAAATATAACACTATTTAGTAAAACAAAGCACATAACACAACTACACTACTCTGAGCAAGAAGTTAATGTCTCTAAAGAGATTTTAGTATTGTCTGGTAATTTTTTTTTAAAGAAAACAAAGAGAAAATAAGAATTAAATTGTGACAGAAAAAAAATTCTCTTCAAGGGAAGTTTAGAAGGAGACAGACACTGAGGCAAAGTAGTACAAGGAGGATGTAGCAATTTAAATCTCTCACAAAATCAGCAAAGTTATGCCTAAGCATAATTGTTATACAGCAAAAGTTTACATTCATGTGCTAAAAAGCAGCAGTCAGTTTCCTGAAGGGATCAAATATACAGTGGATGCTTCATATACCCATGAAGAAATTTGGAGAAGACTTGTGAAAAAGGGAGGAGGAAAAGGCAAGTTCTGAACCTTGGAGTGAGCAAGGAAATCAAATCCATTTAATGGCCTTCAGGGGAAGAACAGTGTCAGTATGCAGACCTAAGGAAGGACTAAAGGAGTTCTGCTTGAAAGAAAACTCTTGGAGGGACTTAATGGGCAAGTTCTGTCAATATTCTAGAAATAAACAGAAGGATGAATTGCTTTCATAATTGGGTGAATGAGGAAGAAACTATTGATAATTTGCACATTTGTGGGATAGATTCTAAAGATGAAAAACTTAATTCTATGTGAAATTATACGCGTAGATACTAATGTACAAATACATACACATTTTCTTAACTTCGGCATTTTTGTGTACATCTTAAAAGTCTTATCGATGTCTTTCAGTTTAAAGCAAATGACTGCCCTTTCCAGCATAAAAAATATGCTATAATAAAGAGTTTCATCTACATATCTTCATGTATACTCAATTGTCCTTTGCCCAAAGGGAGATGGGGTCGTAGGAGTATTATAAAAATAAACAAACAAACAACAACAACAAAAAAACCCAATTACTATGACAGTGGGCGTTACAAATCAGTTGTGCATTTCCTTGATTTTGATTGTCCGATACATGCATATTTAACAGAATGGTAGTATCAGCTTTTCATATTTAAATAGCAACAATTTCTTACTAAAACTGAAAATTTACAAAATAATTTTTAAAAACTTCATGGATGACAAATAAATGAAGGGATATATTGTATTTAATGTACACGACTTTTTAACCTAATCCCAAGACATAAGAACGCATGGCTTTTTAATATTTGAATCTAGCATGTCTATCACGTGCTTAATATTTAGGATTGTCCCATAGCAAAGATAGTTATGAAAAAGAGACTGAAGGATGTGAGGTATCAGAAATCAGTAGATTTGGAACTAAGAATGATGCAACACAAAAGAAGAGATACAAAAATAGAATCAGTAGGAAAGAGGGTCTGACAAGAGGGTAACAGGCAATATCCATCTACTTCTGAAGGCAGATGATGGTACTGTCAAAACCCATCCATCATGAAAGTAATGAATGCAAACAGACATTTACTAACAATATGAATTTCCAAGGCGGCACAAACACTGGTGGTAGAAGACACTCAAGACAAGTGACTCAAGACAAGTTTGAGAGATCGGGGCCAACAGAAAAAGTAACAGCTATTGATCTAATAAACTAGTATAAATTGTGGACAAATTCAGGGGAAAAGCCAGATATTTTGAGTTTTCAGCAAGAAAGAAGTTATGGAAATTCCCCAGAATTACAGAATACCTGAAAACTGCACTGTTGCAGTCACTTCTTATTCTGTCAGAAATACTTAAGGAAATGGAAGAAAATATGTTTAATCTTCATATGATTTATTTAGAACATAAAATTAAGCTCTGTCCTATTATGTTTTCTTTCGGAGTCCTTCTGGATTTCTTTTTCTTCTTTTCTCTGAAAATACACAAAGATCTGAAACAAAGTACATACTTTTTCACAATTATTTTAAGAGAGAAGAGTCTGGTTTCTAACAAACTGAAAGTGGTTTTGTCAGCATTCACTGTATTTCAGAATTTTTTTAACATATTATTGACAGGTCTTAAATGTAGGAAAGGAAAATAATAAGGTACCTTGAATACTCACTAAGTCCATTATTTTGAAATCTGTCTTATGATCTACTTTTTTTTTTTTTGCCCCTGTTATTACACAGCCTGAGTGTCTTCAGTGTATTCATTTTCATAACAGAATAGAGAAGGAAATATTGCATTAAATTTGTAGAGCATGATTAAACTTATCAATGCCCTACTCAACAGACTCTTCTGTCTACTTCAGTCACTTCCTTCTTGTTCTCTAATGAGGGCAAAAGTTCTCTCTGTCAGATACTTGTAGGAAAAAAAAAAAGAAAAAGAAAGAAAAAAGAGAGAAAAGATTTATTGCATCTCCTGAGGTTCAAGAATGTTTCTCCTTCAGCAGAAATGCCAGGAAGTTGTAAACATACATAAAGCCTGTTAGCTTAAGTACAGTCTCTTAATTAATTAAACGTATTCCCTCTCTAAAATATAGTTCTCTCTCAATTCAAAACTAGTAACATTTTGCCCTGGTGGCAGATATCCAGATCCTCAGTTACAGCACAAGATGATTCATTAGCTTTTGTGACCCACAATACTCTTAATCATGGTAGAGGAGTAGACAGAAGTAAAATGATGAGGAATTAACTGAAACACAGGAGCTAAACATACCAAAATCAAGAAAGCTTACTTGATTAGTAAGTCAGAACTGCTGACTGAGGGAAATCTCAAAAACAAATAGCTTATTATTGCCTAAGGAAGTTGTGTAAAAATGTCCAATTGGTAGATACTATCTTGAAGAGATACAGTGAAAAAGTTTCTCAAAAATTGTACAGTGCATTGCTTGTTGTAGTCTTAACAAACATATTTTTTTCTGTTTATATTAGACTTTGCACTCTTTAAAACTCACTAAAACTACCTTCAACAAACTCCTAGAAGAAAAAACTATTTGTGAAAATTCTGCCAAATATAACAGAATTCACAAAGAACCACATTGCAAATATTCAATTATTGCTTGAATTTCTGCTGTTTGTGCAGAAATTATGTGGATTAGCAGAAAACAATGTTATGGGCTATAAAAAGATTTGAGAGAACACAAAAGTAATAGCGGTGAAGGTCTGTCAAAATAAATACTGGCATGCCATTTTTTTTTCTTTTTGATTTGATTTTGATTCATTTTTGAACAACAGTAATATTATTAAAATGGCTATCTAGTTTTGAAAATATGTTTTTCTTCTTAACCGTACTTTATATTTTCCTATTAGTTATGTCAGGAGATTGATAATATGATGTGAAATCTGTCGCTGTTCAGCATTTGGATCAGTAGTATCTGAAATACCAGTTAGACCTTTGAAGTGCTAAATCACTGGACCAAGTTCTTGCATTGATAGGGATAATAGCATCACTACACACTTCAGCAACATGTTGGTTGCTTTGAAACAGAGTCAAAGAGAGAATGAGTTTCGTGAACTCTACAGACATTCCTAAACAGCCTCTTCCATCTGGAAGGATCTTTGAAGGCTGTGCAGAAACCATGTAAATGCAATTCTACGAGTAGCACATATGCCAAGTCCACTTTGAGGATATACAGAAGAGTTCTGATTCTCAGATTAGCAACATGCTATTTCTCATGAAAGTTGTACTTCATTATATTATAATATATTTCTAATAGATATAAGTTGCTAATCTTCAAAATTAATATAAAGTCCAGAGAAAATAGTCCAGTGTATTTGCTTATAAGGGAAGATAAGTGAAATGAATCTGAATAAATTATTCCTTGTTTATAAAACACATGCAGAAGCTTTGGAAACTTGAAGGAATTGAACACTAAAAGCTTTAGGCATCCAGATATGTGATATTTTCAGTGCACATGTGGTTACGAAATATCCAAACTACTGAAAATCTTGTTATGAATTTAGTGCTGATATTCACAGACTGGAGAAGATGAAAGACAAGATATACTTTATTCCATAATGGAAACTGCTGTCAGATCCAAATTTGTTGAGGAATTAATCAAGAGCACTGATAGCACAATAAACACATAAAGGAGATTATAAAACACAAGAAAAAAATCCAGCCATGCTTCACATCCTTAGCTATCAGCTTAGCTTTATTCTGAACTGAATTCAGAAATAGTAAGTCTCTCATTTCCAAATTACAAAAATTAATCATATTTTGAAACCATCCTTCTACCACATATTCTCACATTCATGAGCACCTATATGATTTCCATTTTGCCAGGGGAGATATCAGTATTCAAAGCACACAGCAGTGTGAGCAGTGGTGGCATTAATTAATATCAATAGTGAGTGAGCTGATGATCCAGTACTGGCATGCCTGTTGCGTATGGTAATCAGGATTCAGTTCCTTGCTCAGCTACCAGCATCTACAGCATTAGCAATGTTACATAAGTTAAATCTATTTGGAGACTGTAGATAAATGTGAATTCAGTTTGACAAAGTTTAAGCTGAGCACTCTGGAATCTCTTGTGCAGCATTAGTTAATAATACCCATTGCCTCTCAGGAAGAGAGATTAACTCATGTACCATGCCACATTAGAGTAACCATTTGGCTCCCGTTCCAGAACTGGCGTATATCTTACCATATGACAGCACAGCAAGCTCACATAGTTAGACTCCCGTAATCTCATACTATTCCAATTTTCTGAGTTGGCATATTTAGAAAAGTAATTTATCTTCATCTGAGACATGGTAAAGCACTATATCTCACCATCTGCATGCTTTTGCACTTTGGCAAAATCAAGTAATAAGAATAAGGTGAAATTTCCCCTAAGTCTTTGTTATGAGTATTGTTTATCATTGTGATGCGTAGTGAACTACTCCAAGTGGCTGGATTACACAGGAAATTTCTGAGTCACTTGTGACAGCCTTCATTGCTGTTTGGAAGTACCAAAGCATGTCTGATCCGATATAGTCTAACAGACTGAACCAATGGGAAATTATCTCTGAGCAAGCCAGAGCTGGGTGGTAAGAGGTGACAAAAATGTAATCTTGCCTGTTGCTTCACTTCAATCCAACCTGCATTGCCTCAGCTAGCCCACACTTCCTTGTATCTGTAAGGATGTCAATTCTCTTCAGCTATTCCTTGCTGTTTAAACTGTGATTATTGCTTCTCTACTAAGCCTAGTGGATCCTTAGAACCAAAATCATATGAGATTCCTCTCCCTCAGGATTTTTTTGGAGTACATACAAAATACATCAAATATACTACTATACTGGAAATAGTTTATTATAGTAAACTGTTTTTTTTTGTTTGCTTTTTTTTTTTTTTTAATGTATGTGTGTTTCTGTGGATGTTCCTTTGGTTTGGCCTGGTTCAGTTTCATTACAGATGCTGATCACTGGAAAAGATAAATAATTTCTTTCCCAATATTTTCCACTAGGGAGTTTGAAGCAAAAGAAAGTAACATAGAAGTTACAAAATTGTGCATATGTTATTAATTATGTAGGTTGCTCTGAAAGTAATGCCTCCTATTTATTTCCATGAAAAGTACAGCAGATATAAAGAGCACAATGACACTACTTGAGAGAGCAAATTCTCAACTTCAAAACACAGTTTTTCAACACAGTCATTACAATTAGCTATGCATTTTCACCAGTGATGAACAGGAGCATGAATGTTGTGCTCATAAATATCTGCACCAGCAGAGGTGACCCACTGTTGCTGTCATCACTGTTGAAATGCACCACCCATCATCTCATTGTGCTCACATTCACTGTTTGGTCTCCATAAATATTCATCAAGCATCAATGAATGTCAATCGGTGCCATTTTTTACTGCATGGAGGAATTCAATTCCACACCGTTCCACTTACACTTCCATGTCAGATGCCATTTTGTCAGACTGCCCCTTTGCTGCCATTTGGCACACAGCAACAGAATGTAACAGAATATTGGTGAGAAGGTTTGACCTCTACAGCCATACCACCATCATCCACCTCCGACATCGTGGGTAACTTAAAATAATAATAGTCGTTACTTATGGAGCAGCTCTTGTAAATTATATATAATTTCAAGACTGTAGGAGCATGTTTTATTAGCTGTGCCATGTAACAAAAATAATCCTCTCTCAGATTTTTTTCCTTTTATATTTTTTCTCCAAGTAGCAGCTTTGATTTTAATATCATATTTAGTGATTTTTCCCTTTGATGGCATCTTTCTTTAATAAAGAGGTTATTTCAAAAAACACCCTCTTTCTCTCTGGCAAACATACCTACACTTAAATGCTCAAATCTTAGAAAAGATAAATTATTCTAATGTATAAGGCTGAATAACATCAGATATGCCTGTATGTAACCTACACAGATGATATAAATCGTTATATTAAAGAAACACATTAACCCTTTTATATTTCAGTGTTCCCTTTTCCATGTAGTTTTCCATTGTAAATACAAGCAATAAAAACAGTATGATGACAGAGACATCAGATATGATACCATGGAGTCAAGCATGCATTAACACTAGAATTGTATGAATTATTTATGTGGATAATCAACATTATGAATTCAACTCTTTATATATTTCCTACTTTTTCATATTCATTCGATTGTTAGTGTGAAGATTTTTAAGCATCTGGGATGTTTGTAAATTGTTGATGTTAACCCTATATTACAGGTGGTATGCTACAGTTCCTCTGAGTCAGATAGTTCTTTTGTCTCCCTTGACCGGATGCCAGAACTATACTAGTATAAAAATCATAGAATCATAGAATCATAGAATTAGCTGGGTTGGAAAAGACCTACAAGATCACCTAGTCCAACCATCCACCTACCACCAATAACCCCACTAAATAATCATTAGCTACAAATAGTTAAGGAACACTCTTGTAATGTGCCCCATAATTTCTGTTCAGTGGAACCATTATATACATATTCATATCAATTGAGTTTGTTAATCAAACAGCACATTATTCTTGAAAATAAACTCTCCTCTCCCTTCCCCCTCTCCTTTCCCCTTCCCCTCTTTTACCCTTTCATGTTGTAGTAAAAAAAAATTGTTAAGTAAATACAACATGCTGATATTCAATTGTAAGAAAGAGAAATACATAGTAAAAGAAAGTTAGTAGATAACAAAGCAAAGTGAACAGAGAAATACCAAGTAGAAGAGAAGAACTGAAATTCAAGCATGTTGTCTTAGAAGACCAGATAAAACTAAAAAAAGAAAAAGTTATGGAGGCTATCATATAGAAGATACTGGCATTTAAAAATTGGAGAGATTTCTCAAATGAGAAGAACAGAAAAATACATAATACATGGCAGGTCAAATGCAAGCAGGAAATTAAAGGAGCAAAAAAGAATTTGAAGAGCATTGACTTGCAAAGGATTCTCAAACTCATAATGAAAAGTTATTAAAATTCATCAGAATCATCCAGCTGGGGAATTGGTAAGACTGTTTGATGACAAGAGGTGTAAAAAGGGAACATGTGGATGACAAGGCTACTGAGAAGTTCAGTGAAATATTGCCTTCATTTTTACTGCATGATGCTGGGGAGGTTCCCACACCTTGTGAATTCTTTATAGCAAATACATCAGAGGACCTAGAAGAACCTGAAGTTAATACCCAGGAAGTATTGTACAAAATAGGGGCACCAAGACAAGATGGAATTGACCTATGAGTTTTGAAGGAATCCAGAAGTTAAACTGCAGAACTTCTTACCAGTGTCTGAAATCTACAGGCAGAAGACTATGTATCTACAGAAAAGGCTCTAAAGGGGTGTCAACGGTTTACGGGCGTTAGGCCCGATTCCGTGACAAAGGGGACGGGGGACCCA